>NW_006798666.1:754351-799571 GCF_000442215.2 Lipotes vexillifer | reverse complement strand
AAAAAAAAAAAAAGGTTCTGAAGAACCTAGGGGCAGGAGAAGAATAAAGATGCAGACGTAGAGAATGGACTTGAGGACACGGGGAGGGGAAAGGGTAAGCTGGGACAAAGTGAGAGAGTGGCATGGACATATATACACTACCAAATGTAAAATAGATAGCTAGTGGGAAGCAGCCGCATAGCACAGGGAGATCAGCTCAGTGCTTTGTGACCACCTAGAGGGGTGAGAAAGGGAGGGTGGGAGGGAGACGCAAGAGGGAGCAGATATGGGGATATATGTATATGTATAGCTGATTCACTTTGTTATACAGCAGAAACTAACACACCATTCTAAAGCAATCATACTCCAATAAAGATGTTAAAAAAAAAAGATACCCATAAAAAAATGAATATTATGCTTTTAATTTATACAGAAGGAATGATATCTTTGCCAGAATTGTTCACTTTTGAAAAACAAATTAATACAAAGGAGTGTAAATTTTAAGCATTGTAAAAGCTCCTTTCTTCACCAAATATGTCACTTCTCCATGGTAATTTCTTGGTGAGTCATTAATTCATTGTCTTCTTTTAGTTATTCTCAGATGATATTTACTCTTAGTAATTGTTGTGTTTCCTCAGATATTCAGTTGCTTTAAATTTGGAAACTATGTACAGTGAAATGGAAACACTTGTATTAAAAACAAACTAGAGAGACTTTCAATGTAAATCAAGCTATTACTAATGCTAAGAAATATTTTGGCCAGAAATAATGAAGAAAAATATCAGTGATATTTAAACAATGTCCTTAGTTTCAAACTATTAATCTTTTTAATGCACTTATATATGGCTTATGTAAATAATTTATTACCTATCTTTAAAAGCTTAAAAAGTTGGTTGAGGGTGGTGGAACCAGGATATTGGAAATACACTATTAAAAGAAATGTTCAACTCTTCATTGCAGGGTGACTAGATATTCCCATGGAGGCCCAACGTAACTAAACTTGCATTTTCCATTGAAGAATCACACACACACACATACACACACAGGACATAATGTGACAACAATCAATATACCTAATATTTTTAAAATTTATACCATTTGAATTACTTTAGCCCAAATTATTAGTATAAGAGCTGAAATCATGAGTAGCCTGTAAGGTTCAACCTTGGGGTGACATATAACCTCTAGATTTATGACTAACAAGTTTTATGTTTTAGGAAACACTTTGTCCTTCACCATCTAATTTTTAAAAATTAAATGACAAATCATTTAAATTAGAAGTTAAAGAACTATGTTATGGATCTTTCAGCTGCTTCAAATAAGGCATTTTTTCAAATGGAGAAAAAAAACCCAGAAGACTAGGCATTCTGTCACAGTGAATAGGTATTTGATTTTCCTCTGCAATCTATCATTAAAATTTAAAAAAGAAGTAAAACAGCTTGACTATTTAACATACGTTTGCCTTACCAAAGAAAAATAACATTTTTGCTAGTACTTTAAAAAGTACTTTAAATCTGGTACCCAATCAAAACTGAACAATATATTTTACAAAAAAGGATATTTTTGAATGTATATAACTAATCAATTCAGCAAATATTGAACACTTACTGTACATGAGTAACTGTACAAGAGAATAGATGTACAACGGTAAGCAGACATCTCAAGTTGCTTACCGTCTAGTAGGGAATACAGACAATTTAATAAGCACTTATTTATTTATTTAATATATATTTACTTATTTGGCTGCACTAGGACTTGGTTGCAGCATGCGGCATCTAGTTCCCTGACCAGGGATTGAACCTGGGCCCCCTGCATTGGGAGCGTGGAGTCTTAACCACTGGACCACCAGGGAAATCCCAATAAGCAATTGTGATAGTGGGAAAATAGCCAGGGTATGGGCTTGGTGTTATGAGAACACAAATGGCCCATCTAGTCTAATCTAGATCCTTACTACTGTGATATTCTGTTAACCAGAATAAGCATCACCCACGACATCATTAGAAATACCTAATCTCAGTCCCAACCCCATACATACCGAATGCACATCTCTAGTTAGTGAGATCCCCATGTTATTTGAATGTGCGTTAAAGTCTGAGCCAGATATTTGGGGAAAATTCTCAGAGGAAGTGATTAAAAGTGAACTCCCCAGTTGGCAATATGGTTAGTTTGTGGAGGATAAAGGTCAAATGTGTTGGAAACAGAAAGATGATTGTCCTATAAACCAGATCTATAGCTTAGGCTGATGGTTACATAGAGGAGGTGTGGGGAGAGAAGAGAGATGATTTCAGTTTTGAGTATGTTGCATTTGATGTGCCCTTGAGCCATGTTTTGGAGGTAGATGCTTAAGGGGAAGGTAGACATATGAGTCTAGAGATCAGTAGTTAGTTCTCTACTGGAGCCATTGACTTGGAGACTGGTGGTATATTGATAGTGACTGAAGTCATGCAAGTGGGAAGGATTGCTTAAGGAAATATGTGAGGTGAAAATTTTTTAAAAAGGCCTTGGACGCAGTTCTTGGAAACACCAACATAGAAAGACATATCAACAAATAAGAGCGCAGCGGGAAGTCAATGAGAAGAGAGGAAACAGGAAAATAATACAGGTGAAGAAGCTAAAGTATAAGATGCTTTTCTAGAAGGAAGGGATCAACAGTAATGTCTTAGTTTGGGTTGTCCTACAAAAGCCTAAGAAAAGGATTTGGGTGTAGGTAATTCATTGGGGAGTAATTCCAAGGGGCAAAATGGGGAAACAGGAGGAGTAAGACTAGAGAAAAAGGAAAATCAATGAAGTGTACTTTTATTCAATTGTTTTCTAATGTGGGCAAGTGTAACTTAGTCCTACTGAGACCCTCTGAAGAACCATGCAGAATTCTCCTTATAATCATCTTTTCAAAGGTTGGGAGACTGTGACATTAATCATTAGACTCAAGTCCCTCATTGGTTGAACGTTACCTACATCTCTCTCCATCCCCAAACTCCCATGCAACTCTAGCTGGAGCTGAGCAAGTTTTCTAGATTTCTCAGAAAACCCTGAGATAGAAACCCTTAGATGGACTCTCAACCATAATTACAGTTGACATCAGAGTTGGCCAGCTTGCAAGGATAGAGGGGTTGCATGGGGAATCATTAGTGTCTGCTACTAGTGTTCAATGCTGTTCATATAAAGATAAGAAAATCTTTGCAAAGTATCTAGTTATTGGTAACCATTGGGAAATTATGGAGATGTAAGGGATTATTAGTGGAATAGAAGGAATGGAAGTTATAATTCAATATTTAAAGTTTCAGTGTAAAGAAGACAATGAGATAATGACTGTAGACCACTCTTTCAAGAAATTGATTGACAAAAGGAAGGAGAAAAATAGGGTTTTAGATGGAGGACAACTTGTGCTCAATTGAGAGCCATTTTATGAAGACAGGAATGTCATGTAGTGAGTAAACAGCACAAACTTTGGATCCAGATTGCCTGGGTTCGAATCCTGACTTCAACACTAATTAGCTGCATGACTTTACACACATCATTTAAATTCTCTGTGTCTCAGTTTCATCATCTGTAACATAAACATAATGGTAACAGCTCATAAGGTTGTAAACAAGTAAATATGAGTAAACTGTTGAGTTGAGTTCCTGGAAAATAGTTTGTAATATCCAAGGGTTAGATATTATTTTTATTATTATTAATAAAATAATACATTTTATTATTTAAAATATAATGAGTATATTTAAAAGCTATTTGGCTGGAGCCAACATGTATAGAGAACACTGAAGATATAAGATAGAAAGTATAGCAGATAGGGTAATGGTTCTGTGGAGGGATGGGGAGAGGATATTCAAACCCAGTTGAAAGGTTAGTTTCAAATGAAGAGAAAAGACACTTCTTTCATTGTTGCAAGACCAAGAAGGAAAGAGGGAGAAAAAATAGGTGAGTTTCTAAATGAGTTAATAGATGTGCTTGTGTGAAGTCTTCTATTTCTCTTTGAAATTTTAGGTAAGGTCATTATCTATGAATGAAAGAATTTGTTGAGGGAGGGAAATAAAACAGCATAGTATGTTTTAAATGGTCCTATTGGAAAATGAAAGAGTGATTACGTGATCATGGTATGTCAATCTGTACTCATTGAATTAAGGATCAAAATCACTTTCTTATTTGCAGACACACACACAGACACAGGTGTGAGTGCACACACACACACACACACACCAAGAAAAATTGCAGTAATAGAGATCAAAGCCATTCAGAGCAGGCAGACACTCTAAAGGATTTCTAAAGTAACCAAGCACACATTTTAACTCTATTATAATGATAATAATGACTGTTTCAATTTCCAAGTCATCTATCCCCCGACCTTTATTCTATAATTGCTAAAATTAACTTTCTAAAAATGTTTTATATGAACAATTTATTTACTTTGTAGTTAAGCATTTTCTTCTAATTGCTAAATACATTGAACTCTCATTACTATTATGGTTTTCAATTACTTAGCTAAGTCTTAATACTCTGACTTTTGGAGAACTTTTTGAAATCTGGCCATTTTTAAATCAAACTATTAGAAGAAAGAGAGGAAGAAAGAAAGAGAGGGAGAGAGAGAGAGAGAGAAGGAAAGAAGGGAGGGAGGGAAGGAGGGAGGAATGAAGAGCTATGATATACAATTTCCAACTTTTTTAAAATCTTGCTTTTATATTCAAATATATTTTGTGAAATATCTAAATAGATAGTGAGTGCTAGATTCCATAAATCAGATGGCAAGTGTCTGTTTATAATGGAAGAGATCATTCTGGATGGAAGAATAACCATTTTTATCTGGTAATATTTTCTGTAAGGATTTTAAGATCACCTGTTAGGTTGTAATTCTGATAGCTTTCTAGGTCAAATAGATACATATTCACTATCACAAAAAGCTTTCCCTGTATCCTGACAGCTGAAAAATTCACTGTCTTACAAAGAAATCCGTATTTGATTACACAGCTTTCCAAAAAGATAAAGTAGAATGAAGATAAAAATGGAATTATCCCACTCAAACTTCTGCAGAAAAATATAACTTTGCAACCATCGAATTTTCTTCATGTACGATTAATTTTTAATTTTGTTTCCATTTAATATGTTGGAAGTCAAATTTAGGTGTATTTGGATTCCTTTATCATTATATGGCTTAGTCTAATATGACTATGCTGCTTAAAAGAATTTCACAAAATAACTAGGAATCCATTTTTTGCTAAAAGAAACTTTTTCCTCAGTAAGTATGAATTGAAAATTTTGCTGTCTATAACATTGTTTTTGAAAATGATTCAATCTGCTGTAAATATTTTAGAAATAGTACTGTATAGCGCAGGGAACTCTACTCAGTGCTCTGTGGTGACCTAAATTGGAAGGAAATCCAAAAAAGACGGGATATGTGTATTCATTTGGCTGATTCACTTTGCTGTACAGCAGAAACTAACACAACATTGTAAAGCAACTATACTCCAATAAAAATTAATAAAAAAAATAGTACTTGGTAAACTCACTTGCATACAACCTAGCTTTTTAATGTATATATAAAAAGGGATTCATTTATTTTTAAATGTAGGATCAAAATAGCTTCAGTTACCATGTAAATAAATGGCAATATTAAAAATATCTTTGTAAAAATTAAGATAGCTTAGTCATAAATCCAATGATGGTTGGCTTAAACATTAAAAATGAAAAAAGTAATTGACTGATTATTGGTCTTTGAAAGGAAATTTTAAATATTTTATTTTTATTTATTATTTTGTAATTATGTTTAAAATATACAATATATAATCATTTGAATATAAAACATTAATGTTTTATTCTGTAGGAAGAACATCATTTCAGACACCATTTGTGTGTGTGTGTGTGTGTGTGTGTGTGTGTGTGTGTGGTACGCGGGCCTCTCACTGTCGTGGCCTCTCCCGTTGCGGAGCACAGGCTCCGGAAGCGCAGGCTCAGCGGCCATGGCTCACGGGCCCAGCCGCTCCGCAGCATGTGGGATCTTCCCAGACCGGGGCTTGAACCCGTGTCCCCTGCATCGGCAGGTGGACTCTCAACCACTTTGCACATGTTTTTATTGATTTCTGCTCTTTCCTAATTGTTATAAGCATTTTGGAAATATAGGAAGGCAGTTTCTCTTTTACAGTCAATAATTTCCTCCTCCTTATAGCTGTGTTTGACATAAAGACTAACACAGATTCAGACAGAAACAACAGATTCTTTAAAGAACAGATTAATCCACTTTAATTGCAATAAATTAGAGTTAAGAATCTCAAATTTAATAAATTTTCTCTGAATTATAAACAATACTAACCAATAATAATAAACTACAAATCCACAATTTCAGTCCATGTGGAAGAACCTCCCTATCTGGCATCTTCCAATGATACCATTATTATTACTGAAAAAAGGCAAAGATCACATTTTTTGTTTCCTTTATCAGAAGAATTTTCAGAAAGTGTGTAACAAACCAGATTTTCAATCAGTGAATACTTGAGAACTTAACTATGTGCAAATACATTAGCAGAGTCAGTGGTGAGCAAGATAGGCATGGACAGACATGTAACAAGTTTGCAGTTGCCCTTAGCGTAACTAAGGGGTAAACTCAGCATTGTCTATAAGTGTATACCTAGGGATTTTACGTGGCCTAGGGAGTCAGAGAATACTTCCTTGACATAGTACATTTGAGGAGAGAGTTAAAGGATGAATAGATATTAGCCATGAAATTATGTGGTGGAAAAACATCTCAGGCTGAGGAAACAGCATGAGCATACAGCTACCAGGGTAAGTTTAAGAATATGAAAGACATTTAATATACCAGGGCATAGAGAACAAAGGGTGCACGTGATAGAGTAGGAGAGGCCCACATAGGCCAAGGAAGTTGGACTTGATCCTGAAGGCAATGGGAAGCTATTAAAAGGCCTTAAGGAAAAGAGTGACAATAAGCTTAGCATTTTAAAAAGATTTCTCAGAACCATTTTTGTTTTGTTTTGTTTTTTTAGATTCCACATATATGGGTTAGCATGCGGTATTTGTTTTTCTCTTTCTGACTTGCTTCACTCTGTATGACAGTCTCTAGGTCCATCAAGTGAGAGAGGGGCATGGACATATATACACTACCAAATGTAAAATAGATAGCTAGTGGGAAGCAGCCGCATAGCACAGGGAGATCAGCTCGGTGCTTTGTGACCACCTAGAGGGGTGAGAAAGGGAGGGTGGGAGGGAGACGCAAGAGGGAGGAGATATGGGGATATATGTATATGTATAGCTGATTCACTTTGTTATACAGCAGAAACTAACACACCATTGTAAAGCAATTATACTTCAATAAAGATGTTAAAAAAAAGATTTCTCTGGATTACGGAAAATGAATTAGGGTTGTAAGAAGGCATGTGCAAATTGATACAGAGAATGTAGTTAGGAAGCTAGGAATTAGTTTAGAGGATGAATAAAGTTACTTTGACTAGATTGATAATAATGGTGATGCATGGGGAAGGAACATTATTGAAACCTTTAGCAGGTAGAATTTACATGATTTGATATTATCTTGAGGATTAGGATGAAGGAGTAGGGGATATTAAAGTAGGGGTGATTCAGTTTTCTGGTAAGTGTATCATTTCATGAGTATAAAAACAATATAAATGTGATTAAAACTTTTTTTTTAGACTTTTGGAATTGTTGACATTTACCATGCTATCATTCTAGCTCTATGCTTTTAACTAGAGTGCGTCAGAGAGACGGTTACATTTGCTGTTTCCATTTTCACTTCTTACTTCTAAACATTTGCAAACTGTTTTGAATTGCCCCCACTTCTGATGTACACACACAGTCCAATGAAAGCACTGAGTACTAAGCACCAAAAATTTTACTGAACCTAAATCCAGTGGATACTTTTCAATTCCCCTCTATTGTGACGTCCCAGTTTTTTCAGGAATAAAAGGATGCCTTAAAATTATTTTTTAACTTCATGTATTAATATATTTCTAAACTGAATGCAATACAATTATGAAGATAAAAGCTCAAAGAATTGAAGATATTTGGAATTAAAATGAGTTCTAAGAACTTCAGGAAATATTGGGGAATGTAGAGAAAATGTGGGAAATCTAGGGAAATGTAGGGGGAAATGCAGGGAAAGAATATATGAAATAAGTGATGAGAAACATGGACCATATCCAGCAAAGTGCATCAATTATCCAAAGGCTCAGCATCCAACTAGACTTCAACCTAGAATTCTGTATGCAATCAGGTTATCAATCAACTTTGAGTTTAACAGAGACATTTTCAGAGAAGAAATGGTTCCAAGAAACTATATCCCACTCAGTATTTCTTAGTTGTTTACTTAGGGATTGGTTCCAGCAACATGAATAACTAAACCAAAGGAAAAACATAGGGTCTAAGAATAGTGAACCCAAGCAGGGATGTTGTAAAGAGAAATCCTACAGAAAAATCTCTAAAGAAAACTCAACAAATAACGGGTAGGATAAGAAGACTGGAAAAAGAAAATGAAACTAAAATAAGGGCTAATTATGCAAGAAATGAAAATCATTAAAAATCCATGAAACAAAAGGAAATGTCATCAAATGTTCCACTTGGCATCATGATACGTGGTCAAAGTTATGTAAACACTTTATGGGTTTGGTAGGTTTAATTACGGGTACAAAATTATAATCCACCTTTACATCATAAAAGTAGAGATGACAGAAGTTAGAAAGTAGGAGTGAAGGAGGGAGTTTGTTACTTTCATCTGGTAAATGTGTCTAGAATTCTCTGAACAAGAAATAAAGGTATAAATAGATTATGTAAAGTTACAAAGGAGATCAAGGGAACAGTTAGCACTGGTGACACAGGTATAGCATGAGAAAGGCGGTGAGAAGATACAGGGAACTGTAAGTAGTTAAACCACTTTGTTATGGCAAAAAGTCAATAAATGATGCCTATTATTAATCCATATAAGAAATAGAGACAGAAGCATATTGCTTGGTGATACCAACTAAACACCTTTTTAAAAATGGTGACACGAGAGAAGTGAGACTGGTGGGTTTGACAATGGAATGTTGCCATTTGTTATAAACACTCTATTAGGGCACATTTTTAATATTGTCAAGGCGGAAGAAAACTGTCCTCTATCCTTCTAGGTTCTTCTGTCCAGTCTAAGAATTAATTGACATGAGCCAGTTAAAAGGTGAAAATCAAATTTTATTTCTCATATGTACATGAATCCCACATACTTGATAGGGTCAGAGACCACACATACAGGAGAGGTTCAGAGACAAAGACGTAAAATAAGGTATATATGCCATCCTGGGCTAAGGAATGGGAGAGGGACCTGGAGCTCTCAGAAACAGGAGGATAATTCATAGGATGATAAAAAGAAGAGCAGTTTTTGGGTAATTAGATGTTTGTCCTGCCATACAGATGGGACCACTTAGATAAAATGTATCTCTGGTAATAACCCTTTTACTGGGAAAAATCCCCAATTTAAATTATCCTAAGTAGTTAAGGGAGGGACAGTAGTTTCTCTTGAGCCTGTAGGGTCTCCACTGCCTTTAGCATATAATAACCCACATGCCAAAGTGTCACATCTTGAAAAAGCCTGTTCTGAACCCCTAAAATATCATGTACATGCATTATAGATATAGATACAGATATAAAATTTTAATTGAAGAGAACATTTAAAAAATAATAGTACCTTAGAATTTTAAATGGTACTTGTTTTATAGTCTTTTAAATCTGATACAATGAATTTTTGATTTTATATATTCAAGAAAGAATTGTATTTGCAGCTTTGCTTTTGAGTGGCCCCCTCCCCTTTGAAACTTTATCTTTCTTTGGATTTTGCTCATCTAGCTTTTCTGGTCCTGGTCTTACATCGTGCTGGCTAATGTGAGTTCCCTTAACTTGTCAAACTCCATGACTCAACTGCTTTTAAAATATAGGTTCCACTTTTTGTCTTTTTATGTCTTCTCTTGACGCATCCTTAGTGATCCCTTAGTCATTGACTATGCGTATATTTTCTCTTCTAAGTGTCTGACCTACATATAAGCATTAGGATGTGCCATGGGCATCTTAAACTTAACTTGTCAGAAACTGAATTTCTTTTCTTTCCCCTACTCTCCCTCAAACACAGGCACAAATTTCCCCAAAATGATTAAAATGCTACTAAGTTTTAATGCTGTCTCCCATAACCCTGAGATACATGCAAAAAAAGGGAGAAATCTAGAGCTTCAGTATGACAGTTAAAGTTAAAGATTCTCACCACTCCAAGCAGTGTTTGGGCAAGCACTCTATTGAGAAAAGTGAGCAGAGATTACTTGATACCTACTGGTTTTGAAGAACACTGAATCCTTTATTTGGCCAGAACTGAAAGGACTTTCATCAATGCCATAAGTGACAGCCCTGTTGTCTGAAGTTGTTTTATTGTTTTCCCAAGTTCGGATGTTTGACAGAGCTCACCAGACTCCATAGATTATACTCATATGAGGCTTTCGTTTAAAGGCAAAGGTCAGTGCAACAGAGAAAGAGAATGCCAACAAGCATCAGAGGCCGGAGGGCCTTTCCCCAGCACCCTCCCTGTGGGCTCAATCTCTGGGACCCTGGAGCATGCTGACTCGTTCGCCTGAACCACCAAGATCTGTGCAAGGAGTGTTGCTTTGGGGAGAGCTCACCAACAAAGCTCTCAGTAGCTCTTTAAATTGTCCATCCAAACTAGTCAAACCAAGCAGGCTATTTGCAAATCATTAGTGCAGAAGTTAGCCTGTGGATCTCCAGTGGAGTTTCAGAATTTAAACAGTACCTCAAATATCCCACTGCCCTCTTCTTGGCTAAGAGTAAAAATCAGATACAAAGATGTCTCTAAGAAATAAAGTTTCTTGTAGAAAGGGCCACTGAAGCGTCTTTCCTTTGGACCAGCTGCATGAGGGGTCAAAGCAGGCTGAATCTGGGCTTCCCTGGTGGTGCAGTGGTTGAGAGTCCGCCTGCCGATGCAGGGGACACGGGTTCGTGCCCCGGTCCGGGAAGATCCCGCGGAGCAGCTAGGCCCGTGAGCCATGGCCGCTGAGCCTGCGCGTCTGGAGCCTGTGCCCCGCAACGGGAGAGGCCACAACAGTGAGAGGCCCGTGTACCTCAAAAAAATAAAACCAAAAAACAGCAGGCTGAATCTGAGGTCTCTAGCTAAGGGTGGGCTACCAAGGTTAGCATACAGATTCTGACTTCTTCAGGAAAAATTAACCCAGTCCTTCTCAAGTATATACTAGAAGCCACTTACACACAATGACAGTGACAGCATTGGTGCCTAAATTCAGAATGCCTAAATCATAAGCAAGTTGCTTCAGAGATATATATATGTAGGCCTGCAGGCTTTAAATACTTCAGGGAACAGTCTGGTGACCAAATAAAGGAATCTCATGACAAAGTTGTATTTCCTTTGAGAATACTAAACTCTAAAAGGGAATGTCCAAAAATATGAATGTTATGTGTAAGGAAATTATGTAAAAAAATTTGAAGAAATACAATACAATGGGTTGCTGTTTCCCATTAGATATATGTATTATCAATTACCAGTTGTAATTACGGTAATTATGGGCAAGGAGTCCAGTCACCTAGATCTTCTAGTCTGAGCTCTGTTATCAGGAAAAGATTTGAAAAAATTTTTTCATAGATAATATGTCAAATGTGTTGTGTTTAAGAAAAGATTTTTATTCCAGTATCTTCATCCAGTTTTATTACCTACCTTTTTGTTTGTACTCAGTTTTATCATCCATACAATGAAACTAATTTTGGGGGTCTAACTGATTTTTTCAAAGTATAGTCTTATGACCACCTGCATTTGAAACATCGAGGGAATATTTCTCAACCTTAAATGTGTATGAATCATCTGGGGATCTTTCTTAAGATGCAGATTCTGATTTCACAGCTCTGAGGTAAAGCCTGAAATTCTCTTCTAATAAGCTTCCAAGTAATCTCCATGCTTCTATGTTCCTGTTTGATTTGCAGGGATTTTTTTAAGTGCGTATGTATATGTATATGTATATGTATATGAGTATGTATATAAATTTACAAAGGCAGGTACCACAACGGAATCAATATCTGGAGTTAAGAACGCAAATCTGGGGGTTTCCCTGGTGGCGCAGTGGCTGAGAGTCCGCCTGCTGGTGCAGGGGACACGGGTTCGTGCCCCGGTCCAGGAAGATCCCACATGCGGCGGAGCGGCTGGGCACGTGAGCCATGGCCGCTGAGCCTGCGCATCCGGAGCCTGTGCTCCGCAACGGGAGAGGCCACAACAGGGAGAGGCCTGCGTACCACAAAAAAAAAAACAAAAGAATGCAAATCTGCATTCCCAAAAGACAACCTCACCCCAAGTTTTATAAACAATCAAGCTTAAGTACTACTTGTTTAAATGAAATTAAATGTCTAAGTTTCAGCTATAAAATTATGTGGATCTAGTCTCATTCTGATATTTTTCCACATCCTAAATTGAAGCCTGACACAGTCTCTTAATTTATAGGGCACGTGTTGCTTGAGTATCTATGACTTGCAAATAGCTGCCAAGCTTTCTGCCTCCAGATTCAATTGTTAATTAAGTCTGATCTTTTGCTATAAAGGTCTAAGATAAGACCTTTTGTACTATCCAAAGTTATGGGATTCTTTCTCCAAATGAAGAGTTAAACAGCAACTTCATACTTCTTTTAGAACTCAGCTCAAAAAGAATCCAAAAAATAGCATCACATTTTGTTTTCTTGCCTCATCACTGGCTTTTCTGGGGCTGCACCCAGTTACCTCTGAGCTCCTTCCATGCTTCCTTTCTATAACATCTCAGGTCTTTACAGGAAATGTTCACCTAAACAAATGCTTTCTACAGTCTGTCACACAGCGTAGGTACATTACAACCTAGTACATTATTTCCTTCCCCTTAAAGGATTTCTTTTTTTTTGTTACTGTTACTATTGAATATAGCACAACAAAGTAACACGACGATTTCTCATACAGCCTAACAATGTTTTCTAATTTCCTTTTTTCCTTTCCTTACAGTATAAGCAAGTGGAACAATACATGTCATTCCATAAGTTACCAGCTGATATGCGTCAGAAGATACATGATTACTATGAACACAGATACCAAGGCAAAATCTTTGATGAGGAAAATATTCTCAATGAACTCAATGATCCTCTGAGAGAGGTAAGATTTATAGTCCTCAGTCTCCGTGTGCATGATCATTGTTTACTTTCTCCTTTCCTGGGAAGTCCTCAAGTCCATGTTTTGACACTACTTAAAAGAAAAATTAAAATTTAATGTTAAAACATCGTGTTTCTTGCCCTTATTTGCCCTTATGTTCTCCCATTTACAGGCACTTATGTTAAAAAAAGACTGGAAATTGTTCTAATTATGATTCTCAGGATATCTTTTTATTTTCTGTATCCCTAGATACAAAGTCCCTTCTTGTGTCCCCATTGTCCATATCTTCCCAGTTTTCTACTCTCTCATCTCATGCTCACCAAACTGTTTCGTTAACTTCTTTTTGATTTCTACTTTCCTCCTATCTTCATTTTCCTCGTTCATCTCCTGGACCCTGATCACAGACTGACCTGACCGGTTGTGAGTAATTCACTTCCTGTTACCTCACTAAAACACTTGGCAACATCAATAACCACCTCTTTGCCTTGCATCTCCTTTCCATCCCTCCCTAGAAGTCTTCCCTCTGCCCACTAGAATGTACAGGTCACCCCTAGATCAAAAGAACATTCTCTTGAGTGTTTGTGTTTCTTACACTGTCTTTCTCCATTCTTTTACTAGCAACCTTCTCGAAAGTTTACTTTATAATTATTGCATTGTGGTTCAATCTCCACTTCTTTACCAAAATTGTTTCCTTGAAAATTATAAGTGAACATTTAATCATCAAATCCTTTGTCTTTGAGCCATTGGTGGTTCCTTTAAACTCAATAAAACACATATCCTGAACCTCTTTTGGGAGCTTCTTTAACACTAAGCCATTACTGAGCCATTGGCTTTTCATTTTGAATTTCTGAGTTTTATTCTCATATTTATTTCATCTCTGCAGTTCTATAAATTTGAGCTCCAAGTTCTTGCCATAACCTCTGTTTTCTTAAAAGCTACATGATATCCCCTTGCCATGTATGTATAGTAAGCTATGTGTTAGTCATTATCTTCCATCACTAAACCATTTATCCTTTGAAGTCTCTCTCTCTCTCTCTCTCTCTCTCTGTAAATGTTTTAGTTATTCTTTCAAGTCATTTGGAATGTAAAATTTTTGTCTTTTAAAAAAATCTTTCTTTGCTCTGCACATCCAGTCAATTACCAAATGCTGTCAATTCACTGTGACAATATATCTTACACCTATGCCCTTGTCTCCTTTCCCAAGGCCCTTACCCTAACCTTATTCCTCTCACATGGACTATTTGCAATATCCCCTTAGTTTACCTTCCAACCTTTGGTCTGTTTTCTCTAACTACCATTTAAAGCAGCGATGCCAAATTAATCTTCTTTTATGTGTAAGAGCTAGTCATGTCTCTGCTCAGAAATGTTCAGTCTTTACGTTACAGATTAAATCAACTATAGCCTCCTTAGGTTCATATTCTAGCCCTTCTATGCTCTGATCCTTGCTGAATTTCCAGCTTTATTTTTCCCTGTTGCCATACACGTTCCAAAGTGGCCTATAGCCAAATTGTGCAACTTACTGTTTTGAAAAAACAATTCTAATTTCTCAACTTGCATCATACATTTTCCAGATGTTTCTCATCTTTTGGCAAAGGTAATAAATAATATTTCTTTATTTATACCTCCTTTGATTGTCCAGACTAGATCTGGTCTCTCTTTTCCCTAATCCCCAGTGCACTGAGTCCATAATGCTTGTGTGCTACTTTCCATTTTGTCTATTATCATGATTTTTCCACATTAGTTTCTTCCACTTTTGTCTTGAAAGTTCTTTAAGAGCAAAGACCATTTAATCTATATTTTAAATTTTTCTTGAAATTCCTACTACTTGTAGCATATGTTAAAGAGTCAATAAATATTTCTATTTCAACTAACATCTTTACCCTATCCCTAAGTTTCTGCATCCATTAAAAGTTATTTGTATTTTTTTAAGCCTTAAGACATCAGTTAAGAGTTTTGGAAATAGAAGGAGCTAAATATCTGCTATCGATTAGCTTATTTTCTATAGAGTCCTCAATCTAATAAGAATGTACAGATATTTTTGCTTTGAGAAATAGAATCAAAACTTTGTATTTTTTACACTACCAAATGTAAAATAGATAGCTAGTGGGAAGCAGCCGCATAGCACAGGGAGATCAGCTTGGTGTTTTGTGACCCTAGAAGGTTGGGATAGGGAGGGTGGGAGGGAGACAGAAGAGGGAGGAGATATGGGGATATATGTATATGTATAGCTGATTCACTTTGTTATACAGCAGAAACTAACACACCATTGTAAAGCAATTATACTCCAATAAAGATGTTAAAAGAAAAGTAATGCATCATTTTGAAAAATAATCTATCAATATGCCTTGCTTTATCTCTCTGTAGGATTACAGAATTTATTTTGAATCCAAATTCCTTTCACTAAGAGGCAGAAGTTCAGGACACTAGAACCAAGTTGGGTTCTAAAGGTCCTGGTGGGATTCAAAGGCAGGGTAGGACAGACCATAGCATGGAGACAAAGGTAATTGAAGAGACAGTATCAGGGATTAAAATGGATCAATAGGCAGGAGGACACAGTAAAACTAAAAATTTATTTCAAAGAAGCAGAAAAGTAAGGATTCTAGCGTAAAATGTCATTGAGGGAATACAGAAAGCCAGTAGAAAAAGTGAACATAAAAATGAACCCTAAGAAGCTGCATGCTTAAACGGGAAGCATTCTTCCCTGATAAAAATGCTCAATGTAATGTAAAATCAGGATAACAAGAAAATGTTCTTAATCATGTGTATGTTATTAACTGCTTTATCTTGCCATACTTTAATTTACTCTGATCTTCAGTGGAAAAAATTCCACTTTTCATTTTTATCCCCTTAAAGCCATCAATAGACATACCTCCAATTTCCTCAATTCCTATAACTATTCTGTCATTAAGTTAGACTAATTTTTTCCTTATATTTGCAAATGCCATAGTTCAGGGTCTCAGCATCTTTTACCTCAACTTCTGAAGTGCACTCACCGCTTTTCTTCCTGCCTTTGATGTCAATTAGCTCAAATGCATCCCATCTCAGGGCTACCATATTGATTGATATACAACACTAGTTTGACATTACTTTCTTCTCAGAGCCTAACCATGACCTCCTATCCCCTTCAAGAAAAAGTTCAAGCTGCTTGACATGGCACCTGAGATGCTCCCTGGTCTGCCTCCATCTTCATTTCTTTACATTCATGCTTCATCAACAGAAAATTGTTGATAATTTCCTGGTGGGGTGGGAAGAAATGCTGCTGATTGCCTCTTTGCCTTTCTTCATGCTACCGTCTCTATCTTCAATCCTTTCTACCCAGCTTACTTTCAGCTTTCCATCAAACAGTCTTACCAGGCAGAACCTTCATACATTTTCCCCGACCATTGTCTATCACTGTATTTTCATTTGTCAGTTTACTGTGAGCTTCTTGAGGATAGACACCATGCCGTAGTATCTCTGTATCTCTAATGACTAGTATTTGATAGGAGCTCATTAAATATTTATTGGGTGAATGGTCTTTAACAGAATTATGAGTGAAAAACAGGGTAAGAATCATGGGTACTCAAACACTTAACACCTTAAAAAGGTGAAAACAATGTTCTCCATTTGTTCATCTGTTCTTCAGCTGTTGCTCTTCTGGCGTCAGTCACACAAAAGCCTAAATTTAATGTGAATTAAGACTTTAGAGGAACAGGAAGAGTAGAATAGGAAAGTAAGCAAAGACATTGGCAGAGAGATAACAGAAGTCATTATTCAAAATGAAACCTAGTTGTAAAAAAGCCAGACATGTTTTATGCAGAAAAGTTCAGTAAGAACAGTAGGAAATACGTCTTGCTCCCTATTAAATTGTAGTCTTATATACCTGCTATATTCAGGTCATAGTGGTAGATCACTAGAAATATTTTTAAAGTAGTAAAATACATCATTCCACCTTTCAAAAGCTGTCTTCCAATTTAGAAAATGAGGCGTTAATCTGTGCAAAGATGTACTTTGGTCCCTGTTGTGCCTCTAGTGTCCACAAAGTGCCTGGCACTTTGAAGGCACACAATAGAAGACACTGAATGATTGATACAATAAATATAAAATGAGTGAAACTAGGATACTTAGAAAGGGAAAGCTAGATTATTTGATATGTATTTTATAATAAAAGGTAAAAATGTAAGACTTGCATTGTGTGCAGATACACACACCACATATAATTGTTAATCATATATTCAAGTTAGAGCCAACAACCATCTTATATTTTAACAAGACTTTTAACTTAAAATGCTTCATTGTCCAGAAGGCTCATTTTTAAGAAAGTATTTTGCATAATTTGAGATGCTAATATATACTTAAGAGCAGTGATTTCTGCTAACACAAGTCTGGGTACTCAGGAATGTACAAAAGTGAAGGGCAGGTCAAACTTCAGATTCTAAAAAACTTAGGCAAAAAACCCATTGCTTTAAAATATAAAAAGAAAGTAAAATGCAATGCTTATGAATATGAAAATTATTCCGTACTCATAATCAATTAAATCTATATTATGTTATATCCAGTTTATTCCCCAGACTTTTTTTTCAATGTGTTTGAATATTTTTAAATATGAAGAATCTCTAAGATGTAAAATGGCAGGAAGAATATCATTTGTGTGACCTTTGAAAGCTCTTACCAAAAACTCATACCATGCATATGCAAATTAATTCAGCTAGTAGATATTTTGAAAGTACTACTTTATTGAAAGCACTTCTGTGCAGAAATTAGGTGATTTATCTTTTTCATAAATTGGAGACAAATTGCTGAAAAGCCTTCAACAAACACCTGACTCAGTACAAATGTTACCTGGGGCCTTCCGTGAGAAGTTCATCTAAATTAATTTCCTTGCAGTCATTCTCTATCACATCATCCTTGTTGTTGTGTACACATCACTCTGTTGTCTCATTGTCCCTTTTCATTTATGTGTTAATTCTCCTTTCTTGGAACTCGGGATCCAAGAAAGCAAGGACTTTGTCTTTCTTGATTTCCATGATAGCTCTACTCCCTAGATAGTACATATTTAATAACTACTTATTGGATAAATAAACAAAATTAAAGAAGGATCTCAAAGAATCATTGATTATTAGCGCTTGGAGGGAGCATTTTGTAGGCACAGCAGAGATGCTGGCATATGCATAAGAAAAGTGATGCCCAGAACTATGAAATACTGTGGCCACAGAACTTTCTTAGTATCACTTTAGATTGTGCTATGGAGAATATGGTTTCTAATACATAACAAAAGAATGCTGGCATCTTTAGATTCCTCTGTGACTTTGTTTTGATATATACACTGCAAGCCAGAAGGACCTATTTTGCATGTGGCTTTTTAAATTTTCTTTTTAACTTTCTCAAGGTTTACAAACATTAGTGATTTATTGCAGAGTAAACCTGGGGGGTGGGGGAATATTCCAGTAGACTACCATTATAAGAAGTATGTAAATGTTTTGTCCAATCTCTATAGTAATATCCATGGGATAGGCAGAAAATAAATACTATTTTTCTTACATTGCTATGCCAGCTGTGCCTAGCATATTGTCGGTGGCTCATAAAACAAAAGTCGCTGGATCCCCTGTCCAAACCTCAAGATGTAGAAAATTCAGTGTGGCAGATAAATCTGTGTGTTCTTCATCCTCGGACTAGACCATTTGACCCGAGCACTGACCCCACTGGCATTATCAGCATTCTGAGAAGTGATTATAGAGTCATCTTAAAAAATTATTTTTGGTTCACTGTGAACTAATATACATGGACCAGAAAGTAAGGGAACAACGACAGTTTTCTGAGAAAAATACTTATGATGGTACTCAGAAACTTGGCATTTTAAATTAGAGCCACTATTATGTGATGCAGCCATTATCTATCATCTATAACCTTCACTCTCTTGTTGCTCTGTGACTGTGTCTAATTAAAATTCTGAGTCTGCAAAGATGGACTTCAGTGATCTCTAGAAAGCTCGTCTGCCTCCCAGTTGTTACCTGCCCTGGCTTTCCCTCCTTTTCTTCTCCTTCCATCCACTTAAAATATGCTCCTGTTTTCCCCTGGCAGCTCAGAAGCCTTCAGTTTCATTGCTCTGAATAGTTTAAATTGCCTTTATGATATTCTCAGTGCCATGAATATTTATATGTATACTTTCAAATCATGAGTGAAAACCTACTATGGAGGAACTATGAAGCATCATGGGTAAACCAAAAGGACACCAAGTCTAGCCTTATCATATGTCTCATTTCTTTGGCCCCAGTTACACCAATCTCATTTTTTTTCCAATTTTTATTTTATGTTGGAGTATAGTTGATTTACAATGTTGTGTTAGTTGCAGGTGTATAGCAAAGTGATTTAGTTATACATATAGTTACTGTATCTATTCTTTTTCAGATTCTTTTCCCATATAGGTAATTAGAGTATTTAGTAGAGTTGCCTGTACTATACAGTAGGTCCTTGTTAATAATCTATTTTATATATAGTAGTGTGTATATGTTAACCCCAAACTCCTAATTTATCCCTCCCGCCCCTTTCCCCTCTCGTAACCATAAGTTTATTTTCTATGTCTGTGGGTCTATTTCTGTTTTATAAATAAGTTCATCTGTATCCTTCTTTTTAGACTCCACATTTAAGCAATGTCATATGATATTTGTCTTTGTCTGGCTTACTTCATTCAGTATAATAATCTCTGGATCCATGCATGTTGCTGCAAATGGCATTATTTCATTCTTTTTAATGGCTGAGTAATATTCCATTGTATATACGTATCACATCTTGTTTATCCATTCCTTTGTCAAAGGACATTTAGGTTGCTTCCATGTCTTGTCTATTGTAAATAGTGCTGCAATGAACATTGGGGTGCATGTATCTTTTCAAAGTATGGTTTTCTCCGGGCATATGCCCAGGAATGGAATTGCTGGATCATACAGTAGTTCTATTTTTAGTTTTTTAAGGAACCTCTACACTGTTCTCCATAGTGCCACCAACCTCATTTAAATGCAGCTCCACAACTTAGTATCTGCACAACTTTGGGCTATTTCATAACTTGTACGTATTTCACTTTCCTCATCTTTAAATATGATGATAAGTACCTCACAGAGTTGTTTTTAAATTAAATGAGAAAAAAATATTAAAAGTTTGAAAGTGCCTGGCATATAGTAAGTACCCAGTAAAATTTGATTCTTGTTATAACTATGATTCAGTGAAGAATCAAAGATAGTCCCAGCCCTCATGGCTCTGACAACTTAGTGAGAGACAGAAATTTAATCAGCAATTATAACTGTGGGTAAGTGCTATGAGTGGGTCATTCAGAGGGTGTTAGGCCATACACCAGAGGGACACCAAGTCTAGCCTTATCATATGTCTCATTTCTTTGGGAATTTATTCAAACAATCGGCTAATAAGCCCTTCCTCCATTTTAATAGCCAGCCTTCTGGAGACAGTGTCTTAGCATCAAAACTTGGCATTGAAATGTTAGGATCAGAAACAGATGATGCTTTAATAAAGGGAGGAGTATATTTAAAACTAGAAACTAATTAGAAAAATTCAGTAAGCCATACCCCTCTGCTTATGAGAGCCTGTTGGAATGTGTACAAAGTAAGAAGGTCTATTTTTATCATGATCAGATTTATACTGATTCGATTACAGCAAAATGTAAACTTAACAATCGAGAAAGAGGTTAATGCCCTTCTATGTCTGTCTCCAAAATTCAGAACTGATCTATTTTTAAACAGTGGAGTGTGAAGAGCCATGGACTGAAAATAGGTACAGATCAGTGTCCCAGTAGAATATAGGGTGTCAGTATATTTCATTTTCACAGAACATGAATCGGGCTGAGAGTATAATACTGTCCTCTGACCTTTAATTTGTGGAAAACACTGTTAGGGAAGAAATCATAATTTGCATGCATATTTATTTAGTACAATTCTGAATAATTTTTTTAAAGTACATGCTTGTTGGTTTTTTAAATGTCTCCTAAAAATGTCTTTAGTTCAGATTAATTAAAATAAGCTAGAATCATAGTATTGCAAAGCTCTCCAGGGATCTTATAAATTATCATATACACATATAAGAGGCACAGTAACCAAAGGCTAGGAAATTTATGTAAGTGGCCTGATCTTGGTTACATTACCAAGCAAAGAAATTGGGTCTTTTCTCTCTTTTGGTCTAGAGCTTTTCCCCTGCATCCCTTGTTTCTAGAAAACAAACAGGCAAAAAATATTTATTGATTTCTTAATGTGTGCAAGATATTGATTTAAGTGTGGAAAGGTAAATTATAAAATGTGGTTTCCAGTCTCACAGTGCTTACTGTGTGCTTGTAGAGTCAAGATGGAAATACATGAAAAGAACTATGAAGAAAAAGTTAAAATACGTTACTAAAAATACAAGAAATGTAGGAAGTCACATATGATTAATTGCCAGAGAAAATCAGAGATTACACACTAAAATTTAAAATGGATTAAAGACAAATATATGGTCCTGAAATCATAAAACTCCTAGAAGAAAGCATAGGGAAAAAGCTTCTTAACATGGGTCTTGACAATTATTTTTTGGGTATGATACCCAAAGCACAAGCAATAAAATAAAAAACAAATAAGTGGGACTACATCAAACTAAAAAGCTTCTGCAGTATGAAAGAAATGATCAACACAATAAAAAGACAACCTGTGGAATGGGAGAAAATATTTGCAATCCACACATCTAATAAGAGGTTAACATTCAAAATATATAAGCAACTCACATAACTCAATAGCAAGAAATCAAATAGTCCAATTATAAAAGGGCAAAGGACCTGAATAGATATTTTGTTTTCCAAAAAAGACATTCAAATGGCCAGCTCAATTTAACTGATCATTAGAGAAATGCAAGTCAAAACCACAATGAGATAGCACCTCACACCTGTTATCAAAGGACAAGATATAACAAGTGCTGGGGAGAATGTGGAGAATAGGGAATCAGGGAAACCAGAAGGGCCAGGGAGAAGACAGTTCATGTCATTGAACAAGAACCACATCACTGGGCCTTTTCCTTGATTTTTCCTAACATTGCTTCACGACTTCCCCCCTCACCCAATATTTTCCTGGGAGGCAATGTTTATTTCTAGGACTTCAAATTTAGTCCTATGATAATATCGCATAATTGTACTTATGAGGGCCCTGAAATAGGCAAATTCATAACAACAGAGAATGAATAGGAGTTATCAAAGTTTTGAGAGGAAGGAGAAGGGGGGAGTTATAGTTTAAAGGCTACAGAACTTTCGTCGAGATCGATGAAAACGTTCTAGGTAGAGATAGATAATGGTGATAGTAATACAACATTGTGAATATTCATGTGAATTGTACACTTGGGAATGGTTAAAACTATAAATATTGCTGTATATATTTTATAAAAATCTAAAAAAATCTTGTAAAAGAGCACCCAGTCTTATAACTCCAGTCCTGACTCCAAAGCCATTTCCATTTGCCTGTAGCTCTTGTCAACTAAATGCCCATGAATGATACTTCACACTCAATACAAAAATAAAGCAAAATCCTTTTTTCATGTAACTAAATTTTTGGGTTTTTTTTTTTTTTTGCGGTACACGGGCCTCTCACTGTTGCGGCCTCTCCCGCGTCCCCTGCATCGGCAGGCGGACTCTCAACCACTGCGCCACCAGGGAAGCCCCATGTAACTAAATTTTTGGGTTTTTTTTTTTTTTTGCGGTACACGGGCCTCTCACTGTTGCGGCCTCTCCCGCGTCCCCTGCATCGGCAGGCGGACTCTCAACCACTGCGCCACCAGGGAAGCCCCATGTAACTAAATTTTTAATTTTATTTTATTTCACCCCAGACTGAAGAGCTCAGAAGTTGTTGCAGTGTGTGCATTGTGTTCTACACCTCCTCAGAGGGAGCCTAGCTGGCTCATGTATCTTACTCCTGCCACTGCCTTACTTTCAGGGCTGAGGTGCTGCTATGTCCTGACAGATACTCAGAGGGGGCAGCTTCATCTTTCCTGCCACACTTTACCCAGCCTAACTTGCTATGTTAATTTGCTAGGGCTGTTATCACAAAATACCACAGTGGCTTAAACTACAGAAATTTATTTTCTCACACTTCTGGAGGCTTGAAGCCCAAGGTCAAGATGTTGACAGGTTTGGATTCTTCTGAGGCCTCTTTCCTTGGCTTGCAGACGGCCACCTTTCTTTTTGTGTGCCCAACTTCCTCTTTTTATAAGGATAGCACTCAGATTGGATTAGGGCCCACCCTAACAGCTTCATTTTAACTTCATCCTCTCTTTAAAGGTCCTCTCTCCAAATTCAGGCACATTCTGAGGTACTGGGAGTTAAGGCTTCAGCATATGAATTTTGAGGCATCACAATTCAGCCCATAATGCTTGTCAACACATGCAGTGCTCCATACAAATCTAACTAACGTGACAGATAAATGAATGTTTAATGCATCTTAGAATGACTGCCTGGTTTTAGGGTGTGGCCTAATTTCCTCATGTCCATTGCACATGTACACATACTGTTATGCAGGGGTTATTTATATTGCTGACCTGTTAATGATGAAAAGGAATTTATGTGGATTCTATTATAAAATTTCAAATACAGGTTTTTATCAAATTCTCCAAATCACCTCTCAGAGTTGTCTTCTAACTCACTGTACTATCTGCTGGTCCTGTTTTAATAATATTTTTTTAGTTTAGCTGTTTGGTATATTTACTGTATTTGACAGTCCAAATTAATCTGTTTTTACCCTGTCAAGTAAGCTTCATTCCTATTCTGCAAATCACTCTTACACCTTGTTTACAGTTTGCAGGCCACTGGAGCTGCAGTCTGCTGGTGTTTTTTGTTTGTTTGTTTGTTTTGCAGTATGTGGGCTTCTCACTGTTGTGGCCTCTCCCGCCGCGGAGCACAGGCTCCGGACGCGCAGGCTCAGAGGCCATGGCTCACGAGCCCAGCCGCTCTGCGGCATGTGGGGTCTTCCCGGACCGGGGCACAAACCCGTGTCCCCTACATCAGCGGGCGGATTCTCAACCACTGTGCCACCAGGGAAGCCCCTCTGCTGGTGTTTACACAAATCCTAAGTGAGCTTCAAACCTGGGATTCCAAAGTGGGGCAGAGATACTAAGTCACTAATGAACACTGTCATTGTCAATATACAATTTTTTGATTTAGGCTTTTTTGGTCTCTTTCTACATCTTTTCTTTCATGTACAATCAAATTTAAGTGAATGGTAAGAGAATTTCATGTCATCTGCTGACATCCTGCATGACACCTAACAGAGTAACACGTTCCTATATTCTAGGAAGGCAAAATGGTAGGAGTATGCTAAGACCAAATTAATTTCAAGCTTCATTTGCATTCATATTGTAAAGTTTAAATGTGATTTAATATCTCAAAACCAAGTTAGATGGATGTGATAGCTGTAACTACAGAAAACATTTAAATTTTTGAATCTGTATCTCTCAAAATCCATCCTGTCTTGGTCTGTCCTTTACAAGCAGGCAGATTTCACTTAAGCCACTTAATCATAATTTGCCATTTCTATATGCAGAGATTTTAGGCTAATTACCTTTTAACTCATAATTTGAAGAGACTATGAATCTAGCAACTAATGCTACAGCTGAGTTTCCAAATAAGAAATCACGAAAAATATTAAAGCTTGCCAATATTTAAGAGGCCATTGCAGACTATTTTTCTCTCTATCTCTATTGGATTTTTCTTAATATAACTATGATTAACACAAGATGGAATATTGTGTGGCCATTGAAAAGAATGGCAATGAGGATCATATATCAAAATAGAAAATATTTTATGTTATAAATATGGGGGGAAAAGAAACATATTGAATGTGTATTATGATTACAACTATGTTAAGGTGAATAAGAGATTATATTAAAAGAATACATAAACATATTAAATTACTTTCATTAAGGTGATGAAAATGTAGAGATTTTTTTCTTTTATATATTTCGAGGGATGTGTGTATATTCATTTTGTTTTTAAAGATTTTTAAAAATACAATTTGTGAATACAAAAATTGATTACTCTTTCTTCTTTAATGAGATGGAAAACTACAATAAACTAAAACTGAGGCACACTATATTAATTCATCAGTCTTCACTATCTTATCTCTAACTCCTTTAACTTCCCCAAAATAAATATTAAAGGTAAGTATTTCTTACTTTTGAATTTTATTACACAATTTTTTATATTCAAATTACTTAGGAGTTATAAAGAGAGTTAAATGTTTTCTTTAAAAAAAATAAGACATTATCCCAACTAGAGAAACAGCTCAACATAAATTCTCCCTAATGGGAACACAAAAATCAAGGGAAATGCTTTGAGTTTAAGAAATTGAAGCAGATACCTAACTTGTTAGTCAATGTTTGGAAAAATGTTTAAAACATTTTCAAGCGTTAAGATTTGTATGGGCTAATTTACTGATACATGCAACTATCTTGCAAGTTAGAAGACAAACCACCAGCTCAATATAAGCCAGTTGGAAATGCTGAGGGAATTTTTTTTTAATTTCCCTCATGTGCTTCCTTTAAAAATATAGAATGTGTATTTAATTTACAATTCACCTTCCAAATTTATTTTATCATTAGGGCAGTTTCATTATAAGAATCCTGTTTTATTCCTTGAGTTTGGCCAAAAGGGAATTTCACTGACTATGCCCTAACAGTATCTTCTGAACCCCTGCACCTACCTTGACTTTGGGCTTTAATAACCAGTTCCCCACTCAGCCTTTTTAAAAAACTCTGACCTAATATTTTCTTACCAAATTACCCTGAAGTCTTGTTTCTTTGAAATTTTGTAGAATATGTAGTCTTTACCATTCATCTGATTTTAACAGATATTGGTTTATAATACAACTGTAGTTATAATGGTAAATAATAGATAACATTTAGTGAACTTAAATGCTTTCCTTGTGTTATTTAATTTAATCATCACAATTATCTATGACAGAGTTGCTAGTGTTATCTCCATTTTACAGGCGAAAAGATTAAGATCTGAAGAGTATGAGTTACTTTCTACAGACCCTGAGTCAATTAGTTTTGGTATCAGGGACTGAGCTCAGATAAACACACACACACACACACACACACACACGCACACTGGAGAGAAAGAGAGAGAGAGTCTAACCCATGTTTATTTTACTTTTTTACAATTATATTATACTGAATATATACATATATATCTTCCTTCCTCAACTAGATGTAAGCTTTCAGATACTTCTTTATTTTAGGAACCGTGGTTTCCACATCTGACTGCTTATGACTTGAAATGTGTTTTTAAAAACAGAGGGTTTTTTCATATCCCCTGAAGATTTAGATTCAGATTCTCTGGATCTGGATGGGAGCCTGGCAAACTATATCTTAGAAAAATATCATAAATACATCCAGGGAGGAGAATGCCATCTTTGGCAAGTCATCAAAGCCATTTTTTTCCCCCTTATTGACACTGTCATCCTGAGAGCCATGATAAGGGCGAGGTCCCACAGCCTAATCCTAAGTATGTTCTGTTATTTCCCAAGAATGGTTCTACATCATACCCACAAAGCCAAACTTTACCACACTCTGGGCATTTTATATGCAGCCCGCTCTGTGTTGGACACTCCAGCAGTCATTTCAGACGTGCCCTCTCCTAGGACACTAAGGACTGTTCAGAAGCCGATATGGATGTTTTTTATTTTATTTATTTATTGCCTCACAAACTTCATGTAGTGGTCTTAAAGGTAATGATTGCAGATGACTTCCTTAGAGCTTTTCAGTGAAATTACTTAAAAAACTGGTTGCAATTTCCAGATGTTGATCTACTCTTCTTAGAAGTCTTAGTATCTAAATCTAATCTTTCCAAGAGTCAAACTAAACCTCATTTTAGTCTTCTATGAAAGTTTCACATTCTGTTTCACCTCTCTCTTCAAAGTATAAATAAATATCAAAAAATTATACCTTATGTTTGTTTTGTTGGATTCTTCAATAAATAATATATTTAACATGCAGATTTTTTAAAAATCCAAAACTGCATTCTACTTTCCATATCCCCTCACATATTGCATCATGTTTCTTTTGCAGTAGTACTCTCTGTCCAGTATAAATGCAATGTGAATCACACTGCATGTGTAATTTTAAATTTTCTAGTAGTTACATTTTAAAAATAAAAAAATATGTGAAATTAAGTATGATAAATTTTAACTAAATATATTCAACATATAATTTCAACATGTAATCAATATAAAAACATCATTAATGCGATAGTTTACATTCATTTTTTATATTAAGTCTTCAGAATCTGGTGTATTTTTTAATTGAAGTATAGTTACTTTACAATGTTGTGTTCATTTCAGGTGTACAGCACAGTTGTTCAGTTATACATATATAAATATAAAGATGTATATATTCTTTTTCAGATTCTTTTCCCTTACAGATTACTACATAATACTGAGTATAGTTCCCTGTGCTAT
This sequence comes from Lipotes vexillifer, assembly GCF_000442215.2. Lineage (NCBI taxonomy): Eukaryota > Metazoa > Chordata > Mammalia > Artiodactyla > Lipotidae > Lipotes > Lipotes vexillifer. Next base: position 771,987 of record NW_006798666.1, on the reverse strand, counting down.
ACAGTAGGAGCTTGTTGATTATCTATTTTATATATAGTAATATGTCATGTTAATCTCAAACTTCTAATTTATCCCTTCCCCTCCCTTTCCCATTTCATTGTGTATATGCGTGTGTGTGTGTGTGTGTGTGTGTGTGTGTGTGTGTGTGTGTGTATACACCACATCTTCTTTATCAGTTAATCTGTCAATGGACATCTTGGTTGCTTCCATATCTTGGCTATTGTAAAATAGTGCTGCAATGGGGGCTTCCCTGGTGGCGCAGTGGTTGAGAGTCTGCCTGTTAATGCAGGGGACACGGGTTCGAGCCCTGGTCTGGGAGGATCCCACATGCCGCAGAGCGACTGGGCCCGTGAGCCACAACTACTGAGCCTGCGCGTCTGGAGCCTGTGCTCCACAACAAGAGAGGCTGCGATAATGAGAGGCCCGCGCACCGCGATGAAGATTGGCCCCCGCTTTCCACAACTAGAGAAAGCCCTCACACAGAAATGAAGACCCAACACAGCAAAAATAAATAAATAAGTTAATAAACTCCTACCCCCAACATCTTCTTAAAAAAAAAAAAAAAAGAAAAAAAGTAATAGCCTCCCCAGCTGTAAACCAGGGACAATAGAGCCTACCTCATAAAGTCACTGCACTCAATAAAAAATATCAGCCTTCTACTGGCGTTTGAAAAAGCACACCTTCATTTAAAAAAAAAAAAAAAATAGTGCTGCAATGAAAACTGAGGTGCATGTATCTTTTCGAATTATAGTTTTCTCCAGATATATGCCCAGGAGTGGGATTGCTGGATCATATGGTAGCTCTGTTTTTAGTTTTTTAAGGAACCTTCATACTGTTCTCCATAGTGGCTGTACCAATTTACATTCCCACCAACGGTGTAGGAGGGTTCCTTTTTCTCCACACCCTCTGCAGTGTTTATTATCTGTAGACTTTTTGACGAAGGCTATTCTGACAGAACATTTAGACTGGAATGTTAATTTTTTTTAGAACTGCTTGATGTTTATATAGATTTCATAAAATTTACAGTTGAAAAGTATATTCACCTATGCAAGTTTTTCCAAACAATTTAACATTTTCTAATAACTGAGTTATCAGCTTTTAACGTTAAACCTAAATGGTTAAAATTAAATCAATTAAAGGTTTACTAGTTGTCAATAACTCCATGTGGCTAATGGCTACCATGTTAAACAATGTCATTCTAGGAACAGACTATATACTTTTAAGTATTGGGCTCACTTCCTACCTGCTCTGTGATTTTTGTGACATGGCAACCTCCTTGAAACTGCTTTGGCTCATCTATACTGCTGGGTTAATAGTACAGCTATTTCATTGGGTTTTTGTTATAATTAAAGGCAAAAACACAAAGCGTTCAATAAATATTAGCTATCAGCATCATCACAGTCATTGTACTACATTTAGACCAGTGGTACTTACCCTCTTGCTGATAATGGCTCCTTTGAAAATCCTGTGAAAGCTCCATTTATTTATCAATATCACTCCAAGTCATTTAGTCATGCTTCAAGATCTCACTTGTTTTCTTCCATAGTTATGTCTTACCTAATTTCTGGTACAGAGGAAATGCTTCTTATTTACCAGACATATAAATGAATGTTGATAATTGGAGATAAAAATAAATTAGTATGTAGTTTAGTTTAGTTTTCAAAATAATTAGTTTTTTTGAAACTAATTAGTTATTAGTTTTCAAAATAAAAGTTTTCAAAATAATTTTTGACTATTTTTCAAGCAGATGTATTTTCATAACAATTGGGTCTCATATAATAAACACAAACGAGATCCTTTTTATATATTTTTTAACTAGAATTTTGTGTTTTTGAAGAATTTCCTAACAGTAAATATATTACCATGTAATAATCTGCCCTGAAAATATGTACACTGCATAAAATGTGGCATTCCAATTAGTTAAAAATGTAAATATTCTTAGAAACGTATTGAAGCAAAAAGGTAAATAGATATTTGTCTGAAATGGGGAAAGTTCTAGATTTAAAAATTTATGAAATACTAAAAGTGACTTTATTTTCATTCCAAAGCACAAGAAATTGCAAAACATAAGGGCGTAGGTTAATTTTAGTGCTAAGCTTTTGTGACTTTGATCCAGGTAATAGGGAGGTCCCATGGTAGGGTTGAATGGGCAATGGTTTGGAAGTCAAATAGAATGATGAGTTTCTCTAGATGTATTCAAGCTCTGAGGCTTGAGCAATGTATTTCCTCTCTCTAAGCTCCACTATCTTCGTTCTTTTGTATACGTGGGGAAATAAAACCAAATTCAAGTTTATTCTCTGGTTGTTCTCCAGGAATAAGTGAGACATAATATGTAAAGTACTTGCTTAAAATGGGTGCTCACTAAATCTTGTTCCCTTTCTTTTTCCTTCCACATCCCATCTTTAACTTTTCAAATTAAATGACAATGTTCTTTGGGGGCTATGCAGGGAGAAGCAGAGATATCATTGAAGAAACATTTCTTAGAAGGGAGAAGTAAAGGGCACACATCGACCCTGTTGCCATAACATAAGGCATACCCGCACAAACAACAACATCAAATACTGGTCTCTCTTTCTCTTCTTGCATCCCCTTGCTTTATGGTTCAAAGATCTCAGATGCTACTGATTTATGAAGCCAGTCAGATAGCCTAATTGTATGAAGTAGCATGTTTTAAAAACTGTGGCAACCTGGAGCATGGATGCCAATGTAAAGACCGTAATATTCAGATCTCTAAAAATAATTGCTGTGGGGAAATAAAAACAGCCAAGTGTGTAGCTATCAGTTTGCCACCTCACATGTCAGGTTCTGAAAATGTGTAAAGTTTGAAAGAACAAATTTATGGTTAACATCAGAATCTTCAGGTTTGTAGCGATTTTAGATATGTGCAAAGTTAAGATGACTTCTTAGAATCCGTCAAAACCCTACGTTAGGGAGCTGGGCCAACAAACCATAGCTCTTCTTGCAAGTGTGTGGTCTTTGGCATATTACTCAATATCTTCCATAAAGTGGGGTAGTAATAATACCTAAGGCATAGGATTTTGTGAGGATAAAATAAATTAATACTTATAGAGCTTTATTTAAAGCAATACCTGGAACCAACAAGAATTCAATAAATATTGTCTCGTTTTTATTGTGTTCATTCTTAAAATTATTTCTGCCTCAAAGAAATCCCTAGCATATCCAGTGACTCTGTTTGGATTCTAACTACCCCAGGCTACAGAACTGAAAAAAAAACTAGGACAACACCAGCAGCACCGTTTTATAAGATGTTCTAGGTCATAAAGTGTCATTTGATATAGATTTGACCATATGTGTTTGCTTGTTTCTGAAGTTAACATGGAAGTCTAAACATCGGATGCCATTTGAATGTCTGTGTGATTTAAGTTCTTAGAAGGAAGCGCTTGTGTGCTCCACAGAGTCTAAAAATACAGAGTGTGTTGGGTGTAGGAATTTAGCAATGTAACAGCAGTGCTGTTTTGTTAAGATTATGATTCATTATTGTAATGATGATAATTATATTTATAGTGACCACGCTGAAAACTTTTTAGAACTATTCTGTGTGGAATAAAATAATGTAGAACGGAGGAGAACTAAATGTTTCACAAAGTGGAACTTTCCACAATGATACTTAAGTTATCAATAAAGAATTGTAGTGCTGGAAGGAACGTTAAAATATTGCTACTCTTTTTAATAACAAAGAAGACGTTGCTTAAAATTTCCCAGGGTTTCAGAATATGCATGATTCCAGAGCACAGATTTATGATGAGCACAAATGCTTCTTGAAGCAATTTAAATATATCAAATCCCATTTTTTTCTTATTGTCATAAAGTTAAACAAACTAGAAATCAAATTACCAGCAAAACAATAACAATAAAAGATACCATTGAGAGCGGAAAAGGCAAGCCACAGATGAGGAGAATATATTTGCAATGCATATCCCAACAAAGAGCTCACGTCAAGAATATAAAAAGGACTCCTTCAATAGAAAAAGCAGAGAAAACTATTGACTGGACACTTCACCAAACAGGATATTCATCTGACCCATAAGCCTATGAAAATGTGCATAACAACGTTAATCATTGGGGGACTGTAAAATAAAACCACAATGAGAAAAAAAATTTAAGTAAGGTATCTCTACATATCTACTAATGGCTAAAATTTAAAAAAGAGCGATAGCATCAAAATTTTCCAAGGATGTAGGACAATTGGAACTTTATATACTGCTGGTATATGAGAAAAATAATACAATTATTTTAGAAAAATTTTGGCAGTATATACCAAAGTTAAATATATGCTTATCCTATTACCCAGCAATTCCAACATAAGGTAAATATGCAAGAGAAATCAGTGCATAAGGCACTTCAAGAATATTCAAAACAGGCTTATTTTATTAGCCTAAAACTGGAAACAACCCAACTGTCAAGAAGAGTAGAATGGAGAAATAAACTGTGGTATAGTCCTAAAATGAAATACAGCCTGAAATATAAAAAGAAAGAACTGCCACCACACAACAACATGGATGAATCATACTGACATAATGATGAGCAAAAGAAGCAAGGCTCAAAAGACTCTGCAGTGTGTGGTGCCATTTATGGGAATTTCAAGTACAAGTAAAACTGCTTATAGTGATAGACGTCAGAAGAGCTAGAACCTCTGGGCTTGATTGGAAAGGAGAAAAGGAAGCCTTTTGAAATCTCTTCTGTATGTGGATCCGGGAGGTTATATAGGTTCACATATATGAAAAATTCACAAAGGATCTGTGTATGTTTAAATTTTGTGTACTTTACTATATCTATGTTATGTTTACAAAGATACTCTCTGCACTGTGACCGAACAATGAATGTGAATAATCCTGTCGTACTTTAGCAAAATAATGGGAAGGCCTGCTGAAAAAGAATTTCGCATCTTAAATAAACTGACATTATGTCAAAGTAAGATCAAATGCAGGGTTCTTCTTTGTTGTTGTTTTATTGTTGTATTATGCTGTTTTTAATAGGTAAAAGTTGATTTATTTGGAATTTGGATAGGAGATTTGTCTGTTTTCCCCTACTTTTTAATTTACTCAATCATTTATTTATGTAAGTATAGCCTCATATTTATCTTATGCTTTGGGGTTAAGCCAATATTAAATTACTTGTTTTGTTACTCCAATTGTTACAGCATTAGTCGGGTAGCTCTTTCAGTTAGCCTCTTTGAAATATCCTTTTCATTGTGAGGGTTTTTTGTTAGTGTTTTTGCTTGTTTGCTTATTTGTTTTCCAACACTGCCATACCTTCTGGTATGATAAGATGTTTCAGGGGAGAAATAACTGTCTATTTTTGTTATGAAGTAAACCTGGTAATTGGGAGTACTTTATTATTAAGGTCATGGTCACGTGTCTGATTCCCTTAGGGAGTGAACATTCCTCAATTTATTTCATATAGACAATACTCCTAACTCAGACCAGACGTATCACTAAAAAAGCTCATTATAACAACTGCCATAAAGAATCTGGATGGAGAGTAGAGATATTAATAACTTAACTGTGTGTTTTATTTAAGTCAGTGTGCTATAAGGACCTGGGATTGATGGAGGAAGAGCTTTAAAAGTCTTGTTTTACTAATAGAGGGATATTAATAACTTAACTAAATATGTTCTCCCTAAGAAAATGTGCTATAAAGAAATGTGATTGATGGAGAAGAGCTTTTAAAAGTTTTGCTTAACTTCGAGGCTCACTTGATTGTTTCCATTAAACTATATACCCTCAAAGCAAGCAGATTTCATGCAACGAGGGAGAGCCTTTAAATGCAAACAACTTTCTGTCCCATCACATCTTTTTCTGTCAAATATTTGTTAGAATTTACAGTTTAAATCAGAAAGTATTCACGTGGAGGTAAAAGTTCCACAAAGACAAAAAAAAAAAATGAATGGATTCCTTCAAGTTAACAATAATACGAAATTATCTTCGCAGTGATATAATCAAGGCAGTTCCAAGGTGCACCTGGGTATGTGATGCATCACAGAAAAAGAATTGTTCATATAAATAAAGACAGTTTAATTGTTTGTAAAATTATTTTCTAAAATAAAAGGTAAGAAAATAATGAAGAGAAAAATTTGTATAGTTTAAATCAAAAAACAGATGAAAAGATTATTTTATTATTTTTGTTTGAAAACTCTTATTTTCTCTGCAACATGATTTATTTTCAATTTCCTACACAGGATCTTTCTATGTCATTTTACACATGAAATCATTAACTTTGAAACAACAAATCTGATCATTTTAATGACATATTTCTGTCTTCTTTTAACTCATGTGCTTACGTTGGGTACCTTGAATGGTTCACCTTTTATCTTCATGTTTTTTTTTTTTGTTTGTTTTTTTTGTTTTTTTTTTTGCGGTATGCGGGCCTCTCACGGTTTGTGGCCTCTCCCATTGCGGAGCACAGGCTCCGGACGCGCAGGCTCAGCGGCCATGGCTCACGGGCCCAGCCGCTCCGCGGCATGTGGGATCTTCCCGGACCGGAGCATGAACCCGTGTCCCCTGCATCGGCAGGCGGACTCTCAACCACTGCGCCACCAGAGAAGCCCTCATGTAATTTTTATATGGAAGTATTCTGAATAGTAAAAAACACATTTTTATATTACATGTAAGACTTGTTTCTCAAGCTAATGGCTTGAGAGAGCATTCTAAGAGTTTTAAATAGCCACTTCCCAACAGGAATATAAACTAGGCTTTGTGAACACTTTTTTTCCAATGCCAAAATTCCATCTTCCTTCTCTCCCTTTTTGCCCCCTTCCTTCCTTCTTTTCTTCTTTATTCCTTCCTTCGGTCTACTCATACATGTATGCATATTTATTGAGCACTTACTGTAGTCCCCCACTCCCACCACAGCTCTTCAGCACCAGTTAAAATTGACCACAAATTGCCCTAGATATAGCTACCCATCGGGTCAACTGTGCGTTGTAGGGCTTGGATGATGCTGTATGAAGTACCATATGTTATATCCTTCTCTTCTTTTTGTTGTTATGTTCACTTGCTGTTGCGGTATGTGGGCCTCTCACTGCTGTGGCCTCTCCCGTTGCAGAGCACAGGCTCCGGATGCGCAGGCCCAGCGGCCATGGCTCATGGGCCCAACCGCTCCGCGGCATGTGGGATCTTCCCGGACCGGGGCACAAACCCGCGTCCCCTGCATCAGCAGGCGGACTCCCAACCACTGCGCCACCAGGGAAGCCCTATAGCTGCTGATTTTTATATATTTTACTAGTCTCCATGAAACTCCACTGTTAGATATACTTCTCTGCTCTGCTGTACTCACAACATATTGTTGAGGATGAAACACCTTCTTTTCCATGTTGGACCCCAAATTCTGTGCCCTCTGCATCAGCTGGAAAATTTTCAACTATCCTAGAATAATATCAGATTATTTTATGAAGAAGATTGAGGAAACTTTCTTTCCCAGTCTTGGAATCTAGAAGTTTCTATTACCAAAGCAGGAATTCAGATCTCAGGCTCTTTTAATACCTCCGAATCTTTTTTCCCCTCTCTCAGCAGAGGTGACTTCACTTTCTGTGTCTCTTAAGCAAGTTCACAAATTCAGGTCCAACCCTGTTCTTTTGGGGGCTCATTGGAGAAGATATTTCTGAGAAATGGCATTGTGGTAAAATTTAGATTCCTATTGTTGATTCTGTTCTATATCTAACTTTCAGGATTAAAATTGGTTGGTCCCATATCCCTGTTTTGGTTCATAGTGATAGCACTATGTCTAATCTGGACTAGAATCCACAGAATGAAATCAAACATCTCCTAATTTAGAATTGGCCTGATCCCAGAAGTAAAACGAACAAGCAATTTAGGAAAAGGAAAATATGGCCTCTGTCCAGTCCAAAACTTCCAGTGGGAGCCCAGGAGGTTTGGAAAGAGTAATTTTCTGATCTAACCCAGAAACAGATTAAATTTATAATTAGAAATTATAGTTAGAGTGTCTTTTGTGTAATGTGAACAACATCAAGTCTCCTTGCTTTAACGTGAATGACATTAAGAAAAAACATCAAAATACTGTTGGCATTTTGTTGGCAGCTGGGCCCTGGTTTCAGAACTCTAGTCAGTAAGTACAAATTATTAGATTGTTCAACACAATGGACCACAGAAGCGGTAACATCGTGGCTAATAGGAAGTGATGTGGCTTCTTTTCTTCATAAAAGCAGATAAAGGGGAGACTAAAACTCTTCCACATTTTCGTTCTAATTTTATATAAAAAATAATAAATGAATGGGAAGTTATAAAAGGTAAACTTGTATATATTTAATTCATATTTATTGATGTCTAATATATGCCTATACTACTCTATGTGCTGGGAATACAACATTTCAACACAATAATAAAACATGATCCCTGGTTTTGAAGAGATGCATAGATTATTAGAATTTATGTATTGTTGGTTCTTAATTTAAATTGCAGTGTTATGCTATGTATAGATTTTAATTTCAGCACGTTTTTCTTCCTGATATGATTAATCTCTCTCTTAATATTTGTTTACTCTTGCCATCTTTAGGAGATAGTCAACTTCAACTGCCGAAAACTAGTAGCTACAATGCCTCTTTTTGCTAATGCGGATCCTAATTTTGTGACTGCCATGCTGAGCAAGTTGAGATTTGAGGTGTTTCAACCTGGAGATTATATCATACGAGAAGGAGCTGTGGGTAAAAAAATGTATTTCATTCAACATGGTGTTGCTGGTGTCATCACAAAATCCAGTAAAGAAATGAAGCTGACAGATGGCTCTTACTTTGGAGGTTAGTAATAAAAGAAAATATTACTGAGATGAAGTCTAATTTGCTCACAATATTTATCTTTATCAGAATTTTGGAGATGTCAGAATGTTGATTTTTTGGGTTTGAATATGGACTTATATTTGAATTCTGATAAAAGTGTCTATAGCGTGTCAGCTGAAAAAAATGCACAACCTAAAAGTTGAGAATTATATTTTATTTGGCAGACAAAACTGAGGACTTAAGTCCAGGACACAGCATCTCAGTTAGCTCTGAGAGACTGTTCCATAGAGGTAAGGGAGAAGCCAGTATATATAGGAGTTTTGAAACAAAGACCAGGTAGTAGGAACATTGAAAGATTACTGTTAACTAAAGAAAACCAGATATCTCAAGTTAAGGAATTTAGTGCTTTTCTATGTATGGAAAAATGCAAGAGTCTGGGCTCACTGAAATTATTCCCTTGATGTGCACCTCAGCTATCTGGAGCCAGTATCCTGTGCTTTCTCATCCTGAGTCTCCTCAGGGTGCACCATCTGGGGTGGCTGCAGCAGTTGACTGCTAGGTGGCAGGCATCCTTTTTCTATCCTGATTCCCTCAGAGCTCACCATAATGTAAGCGGCTGTAATGTGATGGCTCAATGGCTGCAAATCCTTTGTTTACTGATATGGCAGGCAACAGTTTTTCACTGATAAGTGGTATGTTTTCACATTTCAGTGTCACACATTCAGTGCATGTGCATTTACTACTGTATTAGTTAGAGTATCCTTTCATCCTCTTAAACTGAAACCAAGTAACAGTGGCTTAAACAGATCGAAAGCATATTTTTCTCTCACACAAAAGTCCCAGGAGGGTTAGATGGCTCTCCCCAAGACAGTTTTTAAGTACCCAGATTTCATTTATTTTGCTGGTCTGCCATCCTCTAGAGTGTTTTCCTCATTTATACGAGAGGAATTGGTTTCTCTCCACAATATGGACCACAGTATGGGGACGAGGGGACAGAGGAAGTGAAGAGTGAGCAATTTCTCTTTAGATGTGTGCCCAGAATGGCCAACATCACTGCTATTCACATCTGATTGGCCAGAATTTAGTTACATACGTACCTCTAAGTATAAGGAAGGCTGGGAAATGTAGCTTCTAGTTGAGTGGTGTATTAGTCAGTGTTCTCTAGAGAAACAAAACCAACAGGATATATATACACAAGAGGAGATTTATTGTGAGAAATTGGCTTGTGAATATGGAGGTTGACAAATGTTATGATCTGCCATCTGAAACTGAAGAACAGGAAAACTGGTTGTTTAATTCAGTCTGATTCCAAAAGCCTGAGAACCAACAGTGTAAATCCAATCTGAGGGCAGAAGATGAGATGAGACGTTAGCTCAAGCAGTGAGACAGGAAAAAAGTATTTCTCCTTCCTCCTTTTTTTTCTATTCAGACCCCCAGTGGATTTGGAGGTTGCATACCTTGGAGAGGCCAATCTACTTTACTGAGTCCACTGATTCAAATACCAATCTCACCTAGGAATACCCTCACAGACAAACCCCAAATAATATTTTTCTGGGCACCCCATGGCCAGTCAAGTTGACACATAAAATTAACCATCACAAGTGGCAATTTGCCTTGCTAAAAATTCTGACAATTTGAATTGTTTCCAACTTTTTACTATAATAAGATATATATTTATATTTGTGCAAATGTACAAAACTTGCCTATGTGTTGAATTACTGGGTCAAAGACTATGCATATGTTCAAATTGAAATCAAAACATCAAATTATTTCTTTGATGAGACTGCCCATCTCTACATGGCTTTTCCCATTGATCTTTACTTTTATCCTCTTAATAAGTAAAATTGGCATCCCCTTAATATTTAGTTTGCACTTCCACTATTAATGGTGACGTTTTGGCATTTCTTCATAGATATGGATCATTTGTATTTTATTTTTCTGTTTCTGTTTTTCCATATTTTTCTAATGTGTTGTTTGTCTTTTTAAAACCATTTACAGAAACATCCCTAATGTATTTTTGACATGATGTAACTATTTTCTCCAAAATTGTTACTACTTTTTTAACTTTCTTTCTAATTTTTCTTTCATCATTCTATTTTTCATTATCGCTGATTTCACCTGAATCTCTCTCCTTTGCGTTAAGGCATTAGAGAGTTTGTGTTTCTTTATTGGGTTTTGTACACTGCAAGATTGTAAAAATGTTTTCCCTATTCTATATTTTATTTAGTTTCACTACATTTTTATTACTATTTTAACTTGTTAGAACAAGTTAGAAGAAGTGATGGCGAACAACTATTCGTGTTTCTTAGTGCCAGTTCTGTTATAACATGAAAGACAGTGATTAACACTACAGTGTCAGGCATTGGCAAGCTTAATAGTTAAATATTACTCAATAGCCAGAAACTGAAATGTTTTCTCTAGAAAAAAGGCAGGAAATCTGCTTTCAAATATTTGCAGGTTTATCCTACAAGAGAAATTCAAGTGAAACTCTTTTTCTTCTCATGAGTGAGAAGAAATGGTTCTTATTACTTTGTATTCATTCTTCACAGACTTTATAGTATGCCTGTAGAAGGCTTCTCAGTCAGAATTAATGGCTCCCAGCCCTGTGTCTCCATAGCTTCTCACAGCTTTCCAGGGTCCTGGTCTCAGTCTATCTCATATTGAAATTAACACTGTAGCTAGTTACCTGTCTTCCTTCCGATATTAGATGGCAAACAATGTGTGCATCAGAATCACCAGAGAAGCTGTTTAAATTCAGGCTTCACACATCAGAGAGTCTGATTCAATAAATCCAGGCTAGAGATAATATCTTATTTGTTTGTTCATTAGAGAATAAACAACCAGTATGTCTGATCCCCTAAAAATTGGTAATGATAGAAAGTATTCAAATCAAATTAATAGGAATTGAGAACCAAGGAATAAATTCATTTTGATTTTAAAATAATAAAAACAACAACAACAACACACTGAGTTTAAGAAGATTTCTTCAGTAACAGCTGAAAAAAATTTATTGGGAAAGGTTTTAATTTTATCAAGTGCTTTTTTGGAATTTATCAAAATGACCATAAGGTTCTGATCCATTAATCTATTGCAGCTGAGTAAACATATCAGCTCAAAATAATTAGCTTGTTTGACTTTCTCTTCATTCACTAAGGATAATTTTGAAGTTTTCATCTTTCCTCTTCTTCCTTCCCATGATTCTGCATTGCCTCATCAGCCTATTACACTTTTGTGCAGATTATGCTAAGAAAAAAAAGAGAAAATTAGGAAAAGCTAAGAACTTTAAAAAGTCTACTTTAGAAAGCACAGAGAATTAGTGTTTGAATGAAGAAAAAAAGAGAAATTGAAAGCTGATGGAAATAAATAAAAGCTGATAATAAGATATAAAAGTATAGTCCAGCTTTGTGGGAAGGTGATTTTGGGGAAAAGGTTTTTGAGGCAATTAATGGAGGTGTGACAAATACATAAAAGTTTAGAAAGGAATTTCTGAAAGTTGTTATTATGCATTAAGAATATATTTCTACATTTGACATGTTTTTTGAATTCAAGGGAGCTTTAATTACCAGACAATTATATTTGCTAATATGACAAAGACTGGAACATGTGCTTCTCTGGATTTATATGGACTAAACTGTTAGTAAAGTCAGTTTCATTAGTGAATGTCCTTGTGTTGAACCATAAGATCATTTGGGGGATTAAAAACTGCTTTGTCATAATGTATTCTTTCTTTAACACATTGTAGCATCTCTAAGTGAGATTGGTCTGTAATGTTGTTGTTATAGAGGTTATTTTTGTGATCCCCTAGCTAGATGACTTTAGATGTAAGGTTTTCCTCACTTCTTAGAGAGAGCAAGAAAACTTTTAAAAGAAATGTTCTAGTTCTGTAAAAAATGCCATTGGTAATTTGATAGGGATTGCATTGAATCTGTAGATTGCTTTGGGTAGTATAGTCATTTTCACAATGTTGATTCTTCCAAACCAAAACATGGTATATCTCTCCATCTGTTTGTATCATCTTTAATTTCTTTCATCAATTTCTTATAGTTTTCTGCATGCAGGTCTTTTGTCTCCTTAAGTAGATTTTTTCCTAGGTATTTTATTCTTTTTGTTGCAATGGTAAATGGGAGTGTTTCCTTAATTTCTCTTTCAGATTTTTCTCATTAGTGTGTGAGATTGGTCTGTAATGTTGTTGTTATAGAGGTTATTTTTGTGATCCCCTAGCTAGATGACTTTAGATGTAAGGTTTTCCTCACTTCTTAGAGAGAGCAAGAAAACTTTTAAAAGAAATGTTCTAGTTCTGTAAAAAATGCCATTGGTAATTTGATAGGGATTGCATTGAATCTGTAGATTGCTTTGGGTAGTATAGTCATTTTCACAATGTTGATTCTTCCAAACCAAAACATGGTATATCTCTCCATCTGTTTGTATCATCTTTAATTTCTTTCATCAATTTCTTATAGTTTTCTGCATGCAGGTCTTTTGTCTCCTTAAGTAGATTTTTTCCTAGGTATTTTATTCTTTTTGTTGCAATGGTAAATGGGAGTGTTTCCTTAATTTCTCTTTCAGATTTTTCATCATTAGTGTATAGGAATGCAAGAGATTTCTGTGCATTAATTTTGTATCCTGCTACTTTACTAAATTCATTGATTAGCTCTAGTAGCTTTCTGGTAGCATCTTTAGGATCCTCTATGTATAGTGTCATGTCATCTGCAAACAGTGACAGCTTTACTTCTTCTTTTCCAATTTGTATTCCTTTTATTTCTTTTTCTTCTCTGATTGCCGTGGCTAAAACTTCCAAAACTATGTTGAATAATATGTTGTTCCTGATCTTAGAGGAAATATATTCTCTTTTTTAAGGAAGTTGAAATAATCTAGGCATTACCTGTTATGTGAAGGTTTATTAGGTTTCACAAGTAAAACCACTTGTGTCTGATTCTGTTGTTTATAGGCATTAGAATTATCAGGTTTTCTACTTCTTTATGAGTAATTGTTCAGTTCATCTAAATCCATTGTTCATAACACTGAAAAGCTTTAAAAAACCTGATGCCTGAGCCAAAATTGCACCCTAGAGTTTCTGATGGAATTGAGTAAAGTTGAGATCCAAACATCAGCATGTAAAAAAATAAAAATTCCCAGAAGATTCCAAATAATTTTCAAATTATATGTTTGTACATATAATTTTTATTTTTTATTTTCAATAGATTTAATTTTAGAATAATTTTGGATTTACAAAATTATTGCAAAGATTATACAGAGAATTCCTATTTATCCAATACCCAGTTTCCCTATTATTATTTTCCATTACTAAATACATTTATCACAATTAATGAACCAATGTTGATACAGTATTATTAAGAAATACTTAATAAAGCATACACTTTATTCAAATTTTCTTGGCTTTTACTCAATGTCTTTTTCCTGTCAGTATCCCATCTACCATACCTCGTTACATTTAGTAGTAATGTCCTCTAGTTTGCTCTCAGTTTTTAAAGTTACTAAGATTTTATTTGGTTTTGATGAACTCGACAGTTTTGAGGAGCCCTGGTAAGTTATCTTATAGAACGTTCCTCATTTGGGATTTTCCAGGTGATTTTCTTATGATTAGATTGGGGTAAGTTTGATCTTGTCTATGAGCAAGAGCATAGACATAAAGTGCCTTTCTCTTCACATTTTATCCATGGTATATACTATCAATATGTCTTTCCACTATTGATGTTAACCTTGATCACCTAGACTGAGGTAGTGTTTGTCAGACTTCTCCACTTTAAAGTTACTCTTTTTTTCCCCTCCCATTCCATGCTCTGCTGTTTGGAAAGTAGCCAATCTGCACAGTTCACGACTAAGAATTGAGGAGTAATGCTCCAAAAGGGCAGAGTATGTACATAAATTCTTTGAAATTTTTCTAAACAGGCAATTTATTTACTCTCTCTCTTTTTTTTTTTTTTTTTTTTTTTTTTTTGCGGTACACGGACCTCTCAGTGCTGTGGCCTCTCCCGTTGCAGAACACAGGCTCCAGATGCGCAGTCTCAGCGGCCATGGCTCACGGGCCCAGCCGCTCTGCGGCATGTGGGATCTTCCCGTACCGGGGCACGAACCCGTGTCCCCTGCATCTGCAGGAGGACTCTCAACCACTGCGCCACCAGGGAAGCCCTATTTACTCTCTTGCATTTATTTATTTATTCACCCCTTTTTTTATATCAGTATGAACACCAGGACATTTATTTTGTAATTTGGGTTATAATCCAATACTACTTTATTAATTGTTTTGCTCAAATTATTTCAGCTTTGGCCATTTGGACCTCTTTCTATTGGCCCCTGTGTCCCTCTGAAATACCCCATTATTATGGATTTGGGTTTTTTTGTTTGTTTTGTTTTGAGATTTTTCTTAGTTTCTAGCACTAGATGATGCTCCAGGCTCATCTTAAATATTTCCTTACTCAGTCTTAGAATCAGCCATTTTTCCAAGGGTCCTTGGTTCCTTTCATTGGAGAATGGTTTTAGAAACCATGATCTGGACACTAGGTGCACTCATTACTACTGAGTTATTATTATTACTTCCAGGTTCTCTCAGCTGACAAGTCAAAGTGATACATATGTACATACTACCATATAAATATATATATATGTATATATATATATTATGTGTATATATATATATATTTCTATGTGTAGCCATCTGATTCTAAGTTAAGCTAAATATGAGTTCATTCTGATATTTCCAACTCCAATCCATTACCATATAGATTATTCTAGCCTCCTTTCCTTGTTTATCTGTAGTACACCCCTCAGAATTAAAAAATCAGATTTCCACAATCCACCATCCATTTACTTAACTGTTCAGTTCTAGTATAGATGTATAGTGGTTTTAGAATTGTTAACCAGTACATCCACAGGAAATAACTTTATCAACTAGAGTACAAGTCTTATGTACAGTTCCTTTTGCCTCTTCATTCATTTGCAAAGATAGTTAGGTCAGCATCTTATTCCCCCCACCTCCTTCACCGAGGTTGTTTCATACGTTTGTAATATATTTATATTCTTTTGTTACATTCTGCATTCCATCCTGAGAACTCACGACTACCTAAATTATTTCTTTTTTAATTTCCATACTATCAGATTTACTTTTTCGTGTTGTAAAGTTTTATAGGTTTTGAAAAATTCTTACTGTCTTGTATTCACCATTACAATATCATACAGAATAGTTTCCTCACCCTCAAAAAATCCCCTATTTATTAGCTATTCAACCTTCCCCTACTACCAAACTCATGGCAACCACTCATCTGTTTACTATCTCAAGAGTTTTTTCTTGTCCAAAATGTCATATAATTAGAATCATACAGTATGGTATTGGTTTTGAAATTTTTTTTATTTCAATAGTTAATCACTGTAATATAGGAAAATTAGTTGTATATTAACTTTTTATGCAGTGACTTTCCTTACTTGCTTTTAGTTATAGGAGTTTTTTTGGTCAATATGAAATTTTCTTCATTTACAATCATGTCATCTGCAAATAGAGTTTTCTTTCTTTATTTCCAATCTGTATACTTTTTATTTTCTTATTTTACTGGAGAGGACTTCCAGTACTACATTATATTGGAGTGGAAATAGAGAAGATTTTTGCCCTGATCCTTAGTCTTCCTAGAGAATTTTTTCCCCTTGATTTTGGAGTAAGGCATCTACTTTCTCACTATTAGGTATGATGCTCTTTGAAAGTGTTGTTTTTCTTCTATAGCTATTCCTTTTCAAATTGAGGAAGTTCTCCCCTATTACTACTTTTCTGAGAGCTTTCTTTTTTTAGTCATGAATGGATTTTGTGTATTTATCATTTTTTTCTGTGCCATTTCTGATATCATATGGTTTTTCTTTTTTAGCCTATTGATGTGGTGTGTTACATGGATTGAATTTGAATTGAGTGTTCTTTTTTTGTTTGTTTTTTGCGGTATGCGGGCCTCTCACTGTTGTGGCCTCTCCCGTTGCGGAGCACAGGCTCCGGACGCGCAGGCTCAGCGGGCATGGCTCACGGGCCCAGCTGCTCCGCGGCATGTGGGATCTTCCCAGACTGGGGCACGAACCCGTGTCCCCTGCATCGGCAGGCAGACTCTCAACCACTGCGCCACCAGGGAAGCCCTTGAATTTGATTTTGAATATTGAACTAGCTTGCACACTTGAAATAATTTTAATGTATAAAAATGTATTAAAGTAGGCAAAAATAATTGGATTGAATTTTCTAAATTTTTGATCACAGTTTTTGTGTCTGTGTTCCTGAGAGATAGTGCTGTGTACTTTTTCTTTCCTGTAATGTATTTTTATGGATTTTTGCTTTAGGATAATTCTCATCTAAGAGAATGGGATAGGACGTTTTCCCTCTGCTTCTGTTTTCTGGAAAAGGTCATGGAGAATTGGTATCATGCTTCCTTAAATATTTGGTAGAATGTACTGGTGAAAACATCTGCATCTGGTGATTTAATTTCTGCAAGGTTATTAATTTTTTTTTTCAATTTTTAAAATAGATGTAAGGTTATTTAGGTTATCTATTTCTCATTGTGTGAATTTTGTTAGTTTGTACTTTCCAGGAATTTCTCCATTTCATCTGAATTATCAAATTATAGGAGTAGAGTTGTTTTCAGTATTCCTTAATTATCCTTTTTAATGTACCCAGGACCAGCAGTGATGATTACTCTTTCACTTATGATGTTGATAATTGGTGTGTTCTCTTTTATTCTTAGCTAGCTTTCCTAGAAAAATATTTAAATCCTTTTAAAGAACTAGATTTTGCTTTTATTGATTTTCTGAATTGTTTTCTGTTTTCAATTTTATTGATTTCTGCTCTAATTGTTGTTATTTCCTTATTCTTTGCTTTAGGCTTAAATTTCTCTTCTTTCCC
>NW_006798666.1:712300-754341 GCF_000442215.2 Lipotes vexillifer | reverse complement strand
TTTCCCTACTTTTCTAAGGTGGAAGCTTAGATCATGGATTTAATATCTTTCTTCATAATATATACGTATTTAATGCTATATGCTATAAAATTTTCTCAATGTCGTATTTTAATTTTCTTTAGTTTAAAATATTTGTTTAATTTCTATTGAGACTTTTTCCCTAACCTATATTCTATTAAAGTGTTCTAAACATTTGGGAATTTTCCAGCTATTTTGCTGTTGTTAATTTCTAGTTTAATTCTACTGTGACCTGAGAATTTATTTTGTATGATTCCCATTATTTGATATTTGCTAAATTATAAATTTTATAGCTCTGATTGTTGATGAATATTCCATGTGAACTTAAGGAGAATATATATTCTGCTGTTATTGGATGGAGCATTCTATAAATGTCAATTAGATCAGTTTCACTGATGGTGTCACTCAGGCCAACTACATCCTTGCTGATTTTCAGCAGCTTGATCTACTAATTAGTAAAAGAACGGTGTTGAGGTCTCCAGTTATAGTAGGGAATTTGTCTATTTCTCTTGCAGCTCTATCAATTTTTTCCTCAGGTATTTTGACATTCTGTTGTTGGCTGCGTACATGTTTAGGATTGTTATATCTTCTTGGAAAATTGACCCTTTTTCATTATGTAATACCCTGCCTTATTCCTGATCATATTTCTTGTCCTGAAATCTGCTTTGTCTGAAACTAATATAACTACCCCAGCTTTCTTTTGGTTAATATTAGCATGGTATATCTTTTTATAGACAGTTACTTTTTTTTTCAATTTTTTTTTGAGTGTGGTAAAATACTCAAACATAAAATTCACCATCTTAACCATCTATCTACTTCACATGTGATTCAGATACCTTAAAGTATTAGCAATTCTTCCGTCCTATCTCTTGGAGCATTGCTCTCATTAATTTCACTTAATTCATTTTATTTATTGTTACTATTATTACTTTAAACAAACAACTATATTTTAGATTAATTAAGGAAAAGAACAATAAGATATTTTATTTTTCCTTCATTTATTCCTTCTTCAACCTTACTTTCTTTCTCTAGGTCCAAGTCTCTGATCTACATTATCTCCTCCCACTTCAAGAAAATCTTTTAACATTTCTTACAGTGCAGGTCTACTGACAGTGAATTAGCTTAGTTTTTATTTGTCTGAGAAAATTTTTTTCTCCTTCACTTTGAAGGATAATTTTGCTGAATATAGAATTCTAGATTGATGGGTTTTTATGTTCAACATTTTAATGTTTTGTTCTGTTTACCTTTGGTTTGTATGGTTTCCTACGAGAAGTTCACTGTAATTTTTATCCTTGTTCCTCCATAGGTAAGATGTTTTCCCTCCTCTGGCTTCTTTCAAAATTTTCTCTTTGGTTTTTTGCAGTTTGAATATGATAGCCTAGGTGTACTTTTCTTTTCTTTTTTGGTCTGAGCTTCCTGAATCTGCGTTTGGTGTTTGTCATTAATTTTTAAAATTCTCAACCATTATTACTTCAAAATTTTATTCTGCTTTGGTCTCTTTTCTCCTTATAGAATTTAAATTATGCATGTGTCACATCTTTTGTAATTGCCCCACTTTATGGCTCCACTGGCTTCTGCTCCAGTGAACAGATCTGCTGTGACACTCTAGTTTCATGTCTCTCCAGATATTTGGTTGGTCATTTGCTCTGAAACCTGAGTCTCTGATAGGTCCAGGATAAGTCATTGCTTTTAGGTTTGTACAGCTTTTTCTTGTCAGAAAGAAGGGAGTGATATCTTCCAATCATGTCGAAACTAAAACCAGAAGTCCCTTCTTATTTGTTTAATCTCCTCTGGATCTCTATGCCTTTTCTCATCCTAATATTGTACTTTTTTATTAAAAAAATTTTTTCCAGAATTACTTATATTAAATATTTGTTATTTTTTCAAAGAAAGAGTTTTTACTTTTGCTTTTTATTTCAGAAATTTCTGTATTTTTCTGTATTAAATCTATTCTTTCATTTCATTTTAGTTTTTGCTTTTTTTCTTTTAGCTTCTTGAGTTTAAAAACTAGTGTATTTATTTTAACCTCTCTTCATGTTTGATGACTGCAATTTATAGTACACATAAATCTGGCTATACTGCTTTGGTTAAATTTCATTGCATTTTTAATATAGTGATTCAATATTGCTTTTTAAAAATAGATTACACTTTCCATCTGGATTCATTGTATTGTACATGAGTTATCTTTTATTTAAATTCTCTTTAAAAATTTTAAATGGAAACATTTGGGGATGGAATGGTGGAGAGAAAAGAAACACATATAATATGTTTGAATAGGAGAATTACAGAATATCAAAGATGTTAGATAAATTGTATTGACAATACATGATGTGTAAGAAAGATGAGATTAAATGAGATTTATTTTAAAAGGGGAGAGAGATTGTCTTCAATTGCTAAATGTAATTATAAATACCAAAATGTAATTCTGTATAAAATATATTTTTTCTCCATCCTCCTTTAAAATTTTTAAGACATAAATGATCAGTTCTAAATTTAGCTTTATAAAATTACTGGTGAAGTTATCCCTTATTTTAACCATTTAACAAATATTTCCTCTATAGTTTATTCCTATTAGTCAAATATCTACTTATTCAACCCAACTCACTTCAGTAAGAAATTCTGTAAAATAATACTTTGTTTGGGTTCAGTGCTTTTAGTGTCATTCATATTTTTACTATGGTGACCTCAAATGGCTATTAGTGGACCTGTCCTTTGATGGACAGTTAATGGAAAAAAAAATAGGTCTGTATTACTTTCAGTTATTTTACACATACAGTGGATATTTGTTCAATGTAAACACCAAAGAAGGTAAAGACTGTTAGAATCTAATAATAACAACTTGTATTTATTTAGCATGTTAGGGTTTACAATTTATACCTCTTTAAATATATAATATGAAATTTTGAAATTGATAGAGCAGACTTTTGTAATATACTAATTTTACATTTGCGTCAGCTGAGCCTGGCAAATTCGCAGTACTTTTAAGCAGAAGAGACTGGGATCAACTGAGTTATGTTTTCCAATCTTCTAAAGTGTCTGAACTGAGTAAACATAATCAGTGCACAGAACACACTCCCAACTAAATGACAAGCAAAATATTGAGATAAGGAGACATTCAAAGATCAAATTCAGAGTTTTGTGTTCTGTACCTAACTTCCTGACTTGATTTATTTCTACAATAATATAAGACTATGTTTCTAGATATACATATATATCCAGATATATATATATATATATATAGTATATTATGTATATGTATATATACACATATATATGCATATGTATTAACCCAGAAAGGTTTTTTTTTCCTTTTTTTGTGGACGTGGGAGATAGAATGTGTTAGATTAATCCATGAATCATTGTATTCAGTGTTCTCACCAACAGAGAGTCCCAAGTAATGTTCTAGGAGACAGAGTGGAAGAAAATAAATATATGATAATTGCCTGCTGTGCATTAGGCAGGTTTATGGGTCCTAGGGATACAGCATTGAGCAAAACAGGCCAAATTATCCACAGTCATGGAGCTTATGTTTTACTTGATACTTATATTTTAGAAACAAGAATGTAATAAAGAAACCTAGAAATTACTGAAGTAGTAAAGCCACATTACCAGATGGTTATAAATGCTTCCCGGAAAATTAAAGCAAGGACGAAGGATATGGAAATCCTCCTTTTGCCCATACAGCCAGCGGGGGGATTAACGTTCAGGCATGTGGGATTACATAGGAGTTCTAGGCTTCCTATTGAGAGTGATGGAGAATGGGGATTAAAAAACCTAATGAGGTTGGTCCTCATGGCTCAGGCCAGGCGGACGGTGAGTTTGGGGTGCTTAAGAAGTGAGGGTCTTGCTTGTAGGAAAAGGTGTTTCTAGTCTCCTTTTTGTCTCCTCCTATGAGGAAAGTTTTTATAATTCTCTTTTTACATATGAGGGAAATGAGCCTCAGAGACGTTAACCTGGCAAAGGCCATGTACCTGAAAAGGGACGAAGCCAGGTTCCAAACTCAGCTATGAATCTGAACCCAAAGCCTGTGTTTTCTCCACTGTACCTCACTGCTTCCTAGGAGAGGGCATGATGCTCCCCTAGGATATAACCTTTAAACATGAGTACACCTTATCTTCTCTTCAGAGCTATCCATGGCCCTTTTTTTTTTTTAAGCGGTCCATGGGCCTCTTACTGTTGTGGCCTCTCCCGTTGCGGAGCACAGGCTCTGGACGCACAGGCTCAGCGGCCATGGCTCACGGGCCTAGCTGCTCCGTGGCATGTGGGATCTTCCCGGACCGGGGCACAAACCCGTGTCCCCTGCATCGGCAGGTGAACTCTCAACCACTGTGCCACCAGGGAAGCCCTCACCTGGCATTTTTAAATAAAGAGCTGCAGGTTTGGAAAAGCACAGGCAATCCCTGTCTGGGTGACTATTCATTATTTGTAAGAGGACTAAAACATCTGCCAATCCACAGTTTACTCCACTTCCAGTCCATTGTATATTTTTAAAAGCTGTTATTGATTTTCTAGAAGATGTGAGGAATCTGTTGATAATAAGTTACAACTTGATTAGTTCAATTCTCCCATTATATTTATGAGGAAGAGGAGGCAGGAGCAGAGAAAAACAATGAATCTTCTTAAAGATTTTGTTTGTTTGTTTTCTTTTGCTTCCTCATTTGTTTTCTCCTCAGGCCAGTCTAATGAAATATTTGATTCAACACTGATAAGATAATTCTGTTGGATCTTTTTGCAGGTCCTGTCCCACCTAGAAATACCAGATAATGTACAACCACAGGATGAACCTTTGCTAAATCATTGGGTTGAGAGAGGTGTTAATCCCCATCTATATCTTTGCCTTATTGTTCTATGATTCTGTAGTCATGTGTAAATACATCAATGCATAATAAAGGATTAAATCCAAATGTCTGAGACACTTATGAAAATCAGGATGAGCATTAAGACATTTTACTTTGAAGTCATGAAGTGTTTCCCTCTTTAATAAAATAGAAAAGGAAGAAGAGGTAAAAGAAAAGGAAAACGAAAAAGTCCTTATTATAATTCTGGGTTCTCTTGTACTCATGTGGTTTTTCACAAGGCACCACCTTTGGGGCTTTTATAATTAGAGAGGCCAGGCCATATCTTGAACCTACTAAAATAAAAACTGTATAAGGCAGGGAATTGCCTGGCAGTCCAGTGGTTAGGACTGCATGCTTCCACTGCAAGGGGCATGGGTTCAATCCCTGGTCAGGGAACTAAGATCCCACAAGCAACCGCTTCCAAAAAAGAAAAAAAAGAAAAAAAAAACAACCAACTCTGTAAGGCGAGTGTACTTTCTAATTCTAATTTCTAATGTGTCATTCTAATCCATGCATTTCATCTCTAAAATGCGCCTCTGCCTAGTTCCTAAATTTCAGTATCTATCAAAAACTGGGGTAAATGATTTTAGTGAAAATATGGGGTTCTGTTGCAAGGTAAAACAAATCTAGCAGGTTATGATTCATTTTAGAATATGAAGTTGTTTTGAATATTTTAAAATATTCTTTCTCCTTCTTTTGAAAACAAAAATTGTGAAGTTTTGATTACCAATACTCTTTGGTATTCACATTTTACTTGTATTATTCAAATGCTAACTTCTGTAACAGTGAACTCTGTAATGCTCTTAAGGGAATTTCTGGTAATAAAGAACAGATGGAAGACTTTGTTTCACTTTGTATGCATAGCTCAGGGGGTAGAAAGAAGCAGGGCTTTCTATCAAGCATAACTGGAAGAAAAACTTTTTTAAGCAGAATATACATCACCAATAAGGATAGTCTAAGAAAAAACTATCTCCTGGATTGATGTTTTCTTTAAGGGTTCTCCTTAAAGTAAATCTGCATTAGTGATTTGACAGTGACCAATGGGCCTCTTATTTTGAAGCCCAACATTTCCCATTCATGCCTGTATCCCAGGATTCCAGAAGAGGAGGCTTCAACCCTAAGCTCTTTGTGCTTTCATTCATTTGCAGCTATTCCTCTTTTAAGAAGTTTCTTCTGAATTTTGTCCCTTGCCCATTATATGAAGAAGAATAATACACAAATTCTTTAACAAAATCTCCATAACCCTATGCGATCTGGCCCAATTTATTTTCCTAATCTCAATGCATATCTTTCCCTCCAGATACCCTTAAACCAACCCCCCAAGACTACTAGTTCTTATATTGGCAAAGAACAAAAGTTGCCTTTGCAGAGATTGATCCCTTTGGTTTAAAAAACAAGACAAAGCACAATAAAACAAAAAACCCTCTCCACTTTTCAGGCTGACACTTTTCTTCTCGTATTTTTTTAAGACACCACTCAAATGTTAGTGTTTTAGTCTCTCCCAGGCAGATGTTTTGTTCTTTCTGCTTTCATAGCACTTTGACCTTAACCTATTATCGAGCTGTTTTTATTATAATTTTATATGTCAGTCTTCCATATTAGATTATGAATTTCCTGAGCTTTGACACTATAATTTTTTCCAATTCAAATGTGCAGCACCAAAAAACAGTGCTTGAACTCTCACACAAACTCAAGGAGAACTTGTACAATGAGTCAGTCAATGGGTGAATGGACGGATGGATGAATGTATTTTCCCTTGTCCCTACTGTTTATCTCTATCTCTTCTGCTGTGTCTCCAGCCCTAGAATAAGAAAAGCAGTCAAACATCCCATTCACTTTGGCATTATACTGTGCTAAAACTCATTACCTTTATCTCAAGATAGGAAACCAATACGAATAATAATGATAAATTATAAACCAAACTAAATGAAACACAAGGCATTACCTATTTCTGAGGAATTCAGTGTTAGTATTTTAAATTACCTTCTGTCTAATTTTAAATGAATCTCACCATATTAGGGATCAGATAATATGGTTCTAGAATTTAAAACAATAGAATCTAGAGTAATGCCATCCAGTAGAAACTTTCTGTGATGATGGAAATCTTCTCTACTTAATACTGTTCAAAAAGTAGCCACAAGTCATACGTAGCTGTTGAGCATTTGATGCTAGTGCAACTGAGGAATTTAATGTTTCCTCTTGCAGTTAATTTAAATTAAATATAAATAGCCATATGTAGCTAGTGCCCACTATATTGGATGGGGTGAAAGGGCTTTACAAGGCAATTGTATCTAGAATAGTACAATATATAAGGGTGTTATCGCTCCTCTATTATTATCTTCTTAGAAATTTTCCAGTCTTCCAAAAAATCTTTATTTCATGTTAATCCCCAAATATTCCTAAAGGTTAATTTATCTCATAAATGGAATAAATTATATTGCTCTTCCTTCTTTCTTCCTTCCTTCATTCTTTCCTTTTTTTCTTTCACATACAGATTTTGAAAATCTTCAACATTCCAGACAGAATTCTAAGTATTTGTCATAAAGTAGTAAATAAGATAAAAACGCTAGAATTCATGGATATTATACTTTTAATACCCTTTTTTTCTTTCATATATTATTTGTACTCATTTTCTTATTTTCTTTCCATCTCAAATTTTTTCTCTGTGATTTATTTACAACATTTATATAAAAGATGCACAGAAACTACATGTTTTTTATGTTTTTATTTGTATCTTCATCATTAGCACATTCCCTGATATATCTTTTTTATTGAATAAATATTTGTGGCATTGAGTCTAATTTTGGAGTCATCTTTAATTGAATAATATTCTATATCACGAAGTTGGTGATCAAGGTTTTTTTTTTTTTTTTTTTTTTTTTTTGCGGTACGCGGGCCTCTCACTGCTGTGGCCTCTCCCATTGCGGAGCACAGGCTCCGGACGCGCAGGCTCAGCGGCCATGGCTCATGGGCCCAGCCACTCCACGGTATGTGGGATCTTCCCGGACCGGGGCACGAACCCGTGTCCCCTGCATCGGCAGGCGGACTCTCAACCACTGAGCCACCAGGGAAGCCCGGTGATCAAGCTTTTAATAAATGATCTGTCTTCATATTTCTTTTCAATTTTTCAAACATAAAATTATGGTGTCTGCTCTTCTTTGTTTCTCCTATCAGTTTGTAACAGACATCATAAATGTGAACCACATCATTACACTTTGTATTTTGGTAATACTTTACTTAGTGCTGAATAGAGTAGCAAGATTTCTTCTTGGTTACTTCTTTCAGTTCTCTTGGCTTTGTTCTTTTATTTTGCTCTCCAGCCTCACATTTAGCTTTCAGAGACTCAATACACATCGCTAATATCTTCTTGCCCTACTGTTCACCCCCTGTCCCAACCTGGTGTGATGAATGAACTAACGTTAGTAAAGTACTTTGAGTTCTTTGGATTAAAATTGTGAATTATTAGTCTGTTGTGACACTTTCTTTAAGGATCATTATCATACTTCATTGTATTTGTGTAGTCTAGGAGAGAAAACGAGAAAGAAGCCTGTCTTTGAGTAGGAACATTCAATAAAGTATTGCAACAGCATGGAAAGAGCTGGAGTTCAAATTTTTATTTTTAACATTATCTTGTTTTCCTCTCACCTTTTCTATTCTATACTATCAGCCCAGAGTGGGGTGAGGTGAAGTAAGACCATCTTTCTGTGGGAATAATAAGTGCTATCTTTTGAGGCATTCAGTATACATTTGGAAGCAATTAAAAATTTTATGATGTTCTCAAAGTCATATTTTTATCCTATGAAACAGTTAACAGGTATGCATGTGAAACATGCTGGGCTCTTTATCATAATGTATTATTTCAGTGTAAAACATTGCTGAGGTCTTATTTGATAAACGCCCCCAACACATAGTGATTATGATCTTAAAAAGTCTGTTCTTTTAACAGAGTCATTTGGATGTCCTGTGGTTAGTTCATGTGCATAATTGCTGGTGGACAGATGGATATGTTCTCACTGTGTCCTCATTTCAACTCTGTCTCTAGCTTGCTCCTTTTCTATGTGACCATCCACTTGGGCTGATAACAGAGGCCTTTTATTCTGTGCCCAGGTTTTATTTACTCTTAAATTTAGACCCTCCCTTCAAGTCTGAAGGTCCACATTGTTGAAACTATACAACTACTATATAACTAGGCATCACCTATTGAACTGTGCATGATATGCAATTTAAAAGGTTATGTCTGAGTAGCTTAAGCATATTTCATTGCTTGACTGTTCCCCTCTCATAATATTGCAAATCAAATGATCAAACTCTATCTTTAGGAACAAAACTATAAGAGGATTAGGAAGCAACATGATGTGGCAGAGTACTCAGCATCTACAGAACCAGGTACTAATCCCATGTCTGTCAATAAGACCCAACCCAACTGCATGTCCCCAGGCATCTTGTTTAACATTTTAGGGCTTGGGATCAACTTCAGTAAAATGAGGTTATTAAAATAGACACTATCTGCAGCCTTGCAGGTCTATGATTCTGTTGGAATGGGACGACTTTGGGAAGCATATCCTTTTTTGCCAGCTTGCTTGTTTTAATAGCTTTCTGAGTATCTAAAATATATTCTTGCTTATTCTAGAGTCCACAATATTTTTGAAGTACCATCACTGAGGATATTTTTTAGGACAAGACCCCAGCATTAAAATAATGGAGGCAGGTGATATTTGTGATGATTCATATTCTAGTGGATGAAAATTAACTACAACTCTTTTTCATAGTAGTGAAAATATAGAAAGTGTCAGGGGCTGGTTGTGAAGCTCTTTGAAGTGTGACAGAAGGATACTGTTTAAGAGTGTAGGTGTTAGAGTTGCGTCTTGAGATGCTGTTGGGTTTTGAGAAAGTCTCCAATTTCTCCATGTCCCTGTTTCCAAATCGGTAACATCAGGATAATAATAATTTCTACCTCATTTAGCTGGCTTAGAAGACTAAGTAACTTAACATACACAAAATGCCTATAATGGCACCTGGAACATAATGTGTGCTATGATGTTAGGTAGCAACAAAAGCCACCGGGCTTGTGTCGTATATAGCAGCAGACACATGTGTACGACATTACTGAGGTATTCTTGAATAGGTGCTCATGTCAAGTTAATCAACACTAAGGAATCTAATAATCAATATGTATATTCTCCTGAGTCACTGTTAGTTAGTCTTAATGCAAAAGCAAAGAAATTCATGAGAAATCAATTTGTGTGTATGGTGGAGGGTGAGGATATGAGGATGAAATAAATAACCTGAAAGCCTTTTCAAATTAAAGGTAACCTCAACTCGGAAAATCCTAATTCCCTCATTGTATATACCACGTGTGTGTGTGTGCATATGCACACACACACACCCAAGAAATAATACTTAAGATTTCATAACATCCAAATTCTCCAAATAACCGGAGTTTAATGTGCCAGGCATTGTACCAATTTCAAATGTATCATATAACTCCACATTAGATTAGCATAACTATAAAAGTATATAATCTTTATCATTTTCAATATGAATTTCCCAAATGCATTAGAAGGGAAATGGAAGAACAGACATATATTTTTCAAAAACTAAACTATTCAGAAACGTTTTTGTCAAATTTGGAATTAGGAGGGATGCATTATCTCATTCCCTTGTGCAAATGAGGAGTCTAAGAGGTACATGGGCCACAGAGATCGGTGGCGACAGGGATGGACTGTCACTTTAGGCCACTGCTCTTCACACAGTAACAGGTGAGTTATCTGCAAGTTGTTACAATGTTATTACTTTATAGCATTTCAGAAAACAAGAATTCTTTCCTGTTAGATTGAATGGTGAAACACGTTTCACACATACACACACACCTACAATTCCTTCTTCCTAGCCTATTGCTAAATAATCTGCATTTACTAATTCTAAGCATGCTCCACTTAAGTGTGATTGTTTTGACCTATCTGTTATCCATGGAGATACTACTCCATGGTCAAATTTACTTAGAAGGGAAGAGTGAAATTACTGGTCAGAATAGTTCAGCAAAAAGATAAGGAAGTGGGAAAAGTTTAGTCACTTTAAATTGCTTTTCATCACCTATTTTGTAGGGTATAGTAGATTTATTGAAATGTTTTAATATCCTTAGCAAATTAAAAATGCCAGAAGTATTTAAAAAGTTTCTTTGTACCTCATACTATAAACACATTAACAACACTTGTTGTTTCAGGGGCATGCAGTGAGTGGTTCCCTTTGCTGGGATATGTATGGGTGCCCCAAAGAAAGGAATCAAGGTTCCAAGGATGTGTCTAAATATTCTTGACATTAGCGAGTCAACTAACAGCAACTCATACTTACACAGTCACACTGGACTGAATGCGAACATTAATTAAAGTCTAGTACAGATCAGACTCCTTAAAGGAAGAACATCTGAAATCTTAATTGAATCTATTGCACAAAGCAATTGTTCACTTATTAATTCAGTTCATATTTATTTATCCTCTTAGTGTAAGGACTTAATATGAGCATGTTAAAAGTTCTTGTTTCCTTGGAGTTTATGAGATACTTGTAGTTGTAAAACAATCACCAATGTTTCTTGCCTCAACAAGAAACTGGAAATATTGGTACTGAAATCATTTTTATATGAGTAATATGCATGTATGTACATGTATTGTTGTAAGTTGGAGACGAGAGATGCTACAATATCAGTGTTTGGACTCATAATTTTTGACAGGTTCTTTTTAAAGAAACAATATAAATGGATAAATGTATCATTATTATTATCATTATAACTTTACCAGTGAGAAAGCAACCAAAATAGCACTTCCATATCTTGTGTTCTATATATCTTCCCCTTTTCCTATCTAATTAGGAAGGAAGTGAGCTAGAGAAAAGTTGATTCCTAGTTTCTGAGAATCTTGACCTGGTCTAGCTTATTTTTTGGCTTCAGTGCCTTTAGTACTGCAGCATTCTGGTTATAACTGCATAGTTCAGAGTAAAGAAAGGACTTGAACTAAGCCATTTGATCATTCTAGAGTCTGAATTATCTGATTTGACTTTATCTTGGGTTCAATTAAATATACAGGTGCCTGCTCACGTCCTTGCATTGTGTGAACACAGCTTTACCAAGACATTGTGTTATAGATGGAGGTTAATTTTCTTTTTTTTTTTAACATCTTTATTGGAGTATAATTGCTTTAAAATAGTATGTTAGTTTCTGCTTTATAACAAAGTGAATCAGCTATACATATACATACATCCCCATATCTCCTCCCTCTTGTGTCTTCCTCCCACCCTCCCTATCCCACCCCCCTAGGTGGTCACAAAGCACCGAGCTGATCTCCCTGTGCTATGTGGCTGCTTCCCACTAGCTATCTATTTTACATTTGGTAGTATATATAAGTCCATGCCACTCTCTCACTTCGTCCCAGCTTACCCTTCCCCCTCCCCATGTCCACAAGTCGATTCTCTATGTCTGCATCTTTATTCCTGTTCTGCCCCTAGGTTCTTCAGAACCATTTTTTTTTTTTTTAGATTCCATATATATGTGTCAGCATATGGTATTTGTATTTCTCTTTCTGACTTACTTCACTCTGTGTGACAGACTCTAGGTCCATCCACCTCAACACAAACAACTCAATTTTGTTTCTTTTTATGGCTGATTAATATTCCATTGTATATATGTGCCACATCTTCTTTATGCATTCATCTGTCTATGGACACTTAGGTTGCTTCCATGTCCTGGCTATTGTAAATAGAGCTGCAGTGAACACTGTGGTACATGACTCCTTTTGAATTGTGGTTTTCTCAGGGTATATGCCCAGTAGTGGGATTGCTGGGTTGTATGGTAGTTCTATTTTTAGTTCTTTAAGGAACCATAGATGGAGGTTTATTTTCTTACTAGACGTGACTTCTTTGAGCTGCAATAAGATCAGCTGTGGAAGGACAAGAGAGTGTTACAGTAAATAATAATATATATTACAGGATTTCAAAATGCTTCTGCTCCAGACAGATAATCTTACATGGAAAATTTCAGGCAAGCTAAATTAGGGAAAATGACTGTACTTGAGCAAATACATTCTGAAAGTATCATTTTGCATCTTGGGCTTCTACTGAGGAATATATTATTGAGAGATCAAGAAAGAAAATTTAAAACTTGAATCGTAACTCCTCCCCCTTAAATAGGAACTTTATCTAGTAAAAGTTTGCTATTGTCCAAAACCTTAGTTGTTATAAGTTCCTAAACTATGCAGTTGTTTAAAAACTTAAATTTGCCTTTTGTAGGTCTCCCCCAAACAATAAAGAGAGTTTATCAGAGAAAATTGGGAATGGTTGGTGTCTGATATCTCATGTATAAGGGAATCATAGAATCCAGCTGAACAAATCCTAGGTTGTTTCTGGTTTATGAAGCCCTTCTGAATCACTCGTTTGTCATAATTACCATGTTTTTGTGTGAATATAGCCTTATACCTTGCAGTTTTGCTGAAAGGTATGTATTGTTTTAGGGGAAAAAAATCAACAACCCTGCCATCATTAATTTGAACATCTTCGAGCCAAACTCTTTTGTCACTAAAACTGTGAAAAAAGAGAAACAGGTGATAGTTGCTGTTGGCTACATTTTCAGATTGTTGTCTTGAGATTTTTCTCAGAGAACACAGCAACAAGTAAGAAGTCAAAATATAGAAACCTTTAGTAACTAAAAGCTGAAAAGATTCAGTAAAAATATTTTAGTGGAATACCCTTCCTAATTAAATTTAGTGTTTTTAAAGTGTCTAACTCTATAGGGCTTCAGGAATACCTAAGAATAAACCTAATTCCCACCAGCTTCTGAGTGAGAAGTCTATAATGATCTAAAAAGAGTGAAAATGAGAGAAACAAGTGGCGCCAGGGGATGTGAAATTTCATTTCCAGCCCAGAGGATAACAATTTAGAAAGAGATCTTGGATTTAATGCTCAGTTCTTTGCATTTGCTGTTTTCATTGGCTCACTTGTGCCTGAACCAAATTCCTGAGGGCCTGAGAGGAGCCAGGAGAGGGAAGAGGTAGAGGCCCACGTGAGAGGGAAATGATTATTCTGTGAAAGAGATGACCCTCAGGGATTTGACTCTGCAGTGACTCTGAAGGAGTGGATTTGCCTTCTCTCAAAAGATCCCCATCAGTAACTGTAATGGCATCGCCATCATTGCAGGGATTTGGACTAGAATTTGCTACGGCAGCAGTGGGGAGACAAGATGAGGTTGTGAACATGTCAGTGAGGAACTTTAGATCTAGATCAAAGCTTCAGAAACTTCTACATGTTTTGAACTGAGGAGAAGAAAATCTTTGAAGAAAAATCTAATCATTAAAACAAATAAAAATGATTAATATAGATATCAAAAGTCCTAAAACACCCACAATCTTGTGATTATCATGTTCTTAGACAAGCACTATCACTCCATCACATTACCTTGTTTTATTTTTCTACAGCAGTCATCATTATTCAAGTCACCTTACTTATTTAAGGTTTTCCATCTCCTCTGAGAATAAGGAATTTGTCTTACACCTGTAGCACCTGGAATGAAATCTGACACACACTAGACTGTAATATAAATTTCTTGGATTGATAAATGAAGTAATTTCTGAGCTGATTTGTAAAAACTGGACAGTAGTGTGCTGAGCCAAGGAAAAGTTGGGATGGAAAGAGCAAAATTAAAAGGAAGGATGGCCTGTTTTATGAAATGATATGGACCCACTTCTGCCCTTTCACCTCAGGAAACCCTCCTCTGATAGTCTGAAACCTACCCAGCTCATTCCAGTGGAAGTACAACCCTAAACACAGACTTGGAAAATTGATCTTAAAGAAGCATTTTCCCCTCTGTTATAGAATGGAAACTTCTGAAAGTCCCATTCATAATGTAATGTATTTAAAGTTGACCTACACTGCCTTTTCAACTTTAAATGGACCCATCACTCTTTGGGGGCATAGGAAGGAGGAAAGAACACTTAGAAGAGATAAAGAAATCTCTTGTCCCTATCTCCAAATTAATAACTGTGACATTAGACTTAACAGTTTGATTTGAAGGTCTCTCCTTTTCTACAAAGAGAAACTGCCATATGGCCGACATTGTGGTCTTTCCATTTACACAACAACTTAATATGCCTGGTTCTTGATGAAATACCAGCTCCCGGCTGGGAAATTAAAGCAGCATTCAGCTCCTCTCAGCAAGCAGGCTGCAGTTTGATATATTCTATAAACTGGATTCTGCATTAGCCAAGGGAAAGGATTGGCATAGTTAGGAAACACAGTTGGACTTGTTAAAACAAGTGTTTCAGTGCACAGATGCTAAGTCTCTTTGGAGCTATGCTTTGGATCACTTTGCTCCTACTTAGCTATCAACTAAATATATTTTTGTTTCAGTTCCTTTTAATTTTCATCTTTACAGCAATTTATATGAATGCAGTCTTCCTCCTATTTTCAAAAATAATATATTTTTGTTTCAGTTCCTTTTAATTTTCATCTTTACAGCAATTTATATGAATGCAGTCTTCCTCCTATATTTCAAAAATGTTTATAGGGAAAGAAAAAGCTGACCATATATTAAAATATTCTCTTTTCTTTATTAGTGCCATTTTAATCAGCCCAATAAAATATCTGTCAAGGTGGCATATGATGGAACAGGAATGACCTCGCACAGACAGAGAATCAAATGTTGACCCTGTTACCAACTAGTTATTTGGCCTTAAAGTAGCTTAATTCAATTCTTTTAGCTGAGCACGGTAGTCTGTAAAATCAGGATAATACTACTCAGTTTGTAGGGCAGTTGCAAGGAATAAGTATGTATATACCTGTGTGTGTGTGTGTGTGTGTGTGTGTGTGTGTGTGTGTAAAATACCAGACATGGTTTGGTAAAGTGGATGCAAGTGGATACAGACGTAAAATTCAAACATTCATTTGTTATAATGGTCCATATCTCTATCAGCATATTCACATGTATCTGAATATCCATTTCATTAAATAAATATTTGCCATAGGGTGGTGTGCTTGTAATGATTGACTCTATCTTTCAATGTCTTTTCATTCTCCCAAGGTCTGGGTATCTCCAAAAAATAACACTTTGCAGTGAAATTCTTTAGATAGATTTCATGGTCAAAGGTAATAGCTAGTAACATTTCAGATGTGGCGCAAACTTGTCATTCCTCTTTTTCATTTGTCTACTTTGAATTTATTCTTCAAAATATTGAGTCTCCCAACAAGCCTGCTCTGAGCCTCTAGGCTGGTCCATAGTATTCTCAGCGTATTTCTATCGTTTTACTGAAGATATTACAATTTAATTATCTGTGCTTGACTATTGGACTGGATCCTCTTAAACTTTGTAACTCTATTCCCTGGCCCTGGCTTTTGCAGATCTTCAGTAACGTGTGTTGGAATAACCATACACACACACACACACATACATATACATACATACACATACATACATACATACATACAAATGTATTTTGTTTCTCATTCATCATTTGCTTCCCCATTCCATATCAATATCTTCCTAACTGATTTATCATCATAAGATTATTTTCCACCTATTATTGCATACTAATAATCATTAAAATTAAATACCAATTTTGTTATAAATAATATAATCAACAGAATATTAACAGTTTATGATTTAACTAATATTCATTTGTTCAACAAGCTTTATGGAGACTCCGCTTTATGCCAGTCACTGTGTCCTGTAATCAGTGTGCCTTCAAGAAAGTAAACATGTAAGAAGTCAAACCAATATGCAGATCAGCACAGTTGAGTGCATTAAGAGCGTAAGATAAAACGACAACTTAAGATGGAGGAATCTGTAAAAAATAAAAAAAAATCTCTCTGAAGGAGGTGACACCTAAAGTGAGTTTCAAAGGCTGAATAGGAGATGGCAGATTGAGGGGATGTTTGTGGAGTGAGCGCTCCAAAGGGAAGGAGCAGCAAGTGTAAAAGCAGAGGATGGCGAGAGCACTGTGGTTTGAGGAAATGTGCGTACAGTAGTCGTAATGTTTGGGACGTAGAGTGGGAGCCAGGCTGCAGTAGATGAGTGAATGTGGATCTATGTCTTTGCAAGAAATTAGGATTTCATCCTACAGGCAATGGACAAGAATCGAAGGATTTAAAACGAGGACTGGAATGGTCA
Source organism: Lipotes vexillifer (assembly GCF_000442215.2). NCBI lineage: Eukaryota > Metazoa > Chordata > Mammalia > Artiodactyla > Lipotidae > Lipotes > Lipotes vexillifer. Next base: position 737,340 of record NW_006798666.1, on the reverse strand, counting down.
AATTTGCGTTTGGGAATAAGTATCCTCATAGAGGAAGGCACTTGCACAAGTAAATAGATAGTTAGAAAGGTCTTAAAATAACCCAGTCAAGAAGTTATGAGGATTTAAATTAATCTTCAGCAGAGGATTAGGAAAGATACTAAAGAAAAAGAATCAGGGGAAATTGCAGTCCTGCTTTTTATGGAGAATAAGAGAAAGGGAGGATTCACAAATGGTAGCATGTTTTTGGTTTGGATGACTGGGTGGATGTGATGCCATGTGCCATGACAGTGAGTATAGATAAAGCAGGTTTGCAAGGTTACAGTGAGAGGAAATAAGAGATGAGTTGGGTTTTGGACTTGGTAGACTACACATTCTAAGAATGCATCATATAGTATATCAGCCACATCTGCCATGTTTTCAGCTATTTAATACAAGTGTTTGCCCAATATCTATTTGTTGAGTTGATGAATGAATGCCTGTGGAACAAGCAGCTTGTAAATGTCCAGGAGGATCAATAGTCTGTTTGCAGTACCAGGGCCCTGAAATCACATAATAAAGATTAAGATGAACCTGGCTCACAATAAATTAGGAAAGTGAATTTCCCTTCTGAAAGCTGCCACTAACATAAGAGCAGAAAAGATGATCACCACCCTCATAAACATGAGGAATTCTCACAAAATTATGTGTATGTCTTTTCCTATTAAAACTTATTGTAACTTATTAACTCCTCTCCCAATTTAGTCTACTACTCTCTAGCCCTTCCGAACCAGAGCCTAGACAGAATCAAGCCCTATTGTCTTAAAGCGTGTATCACAAGTAATGAATTAACTTAGCACTTATGTATCTAGAATGGTACTACTTATGTACCATCCTTGTGAGAATTAATAAAATAGTCACTGAAATGATTTTCTGTGTTGTATGGTTTAGATTAGAAGCCCTAGCTGAAAAAGTCTCTCCTCCTCCCACTAATATTAGAACAACCTAGTTCCCATAGGAAGTGTTCTGAGCTATTGACAGGGAAAACAAAAGAAGCTTTTGATGTACCTATCATTAGGGGTACAATTCAGTTTCCTTATCCACCTCTCGCAAGTTTCTGGATCCACGTTTATAACACTATCTTTTTTTCTATAACTATTCTATATATTACTAGAAGTTTCTGTTCTCAAAAAGGCAAAGGTCCGGACGCGCAGGTTCAGCGGCCATGGCTCACGGGCCTAGCCGCTCCGTGGCATGTGAGATCTTCCCGGACCGGGGCACGAACCCATGTCCCCTGCATCAGCAGGCAGACTCTCAACTACTGAGCCACCAGGGAAGCCCCAGAATTCTTATATAAAATTCTGAAGTTACATAATATGAGAGAGGGAACAGAGGTCCCTATCCAGTTATGCTCTCTAATATGCTAATTGTCAATTAGGCTATGAAAACAAACACTTTTGATAGAATGCCTCTCTCTCTGCAGAGGAAAAGACAATTTATTCCTATTGTGGGAAGATACAGGCCATCATTAAACCTTTATGTAGGAGAACGAAGGGAGCTGAGAAGACGTACCAGACCTTAGGGAAAGTTATTCAGCAAAAGGGGCTTTGGCAATGAGGACAAGAAGAATAAAGACAAACCTCTGACCCTAAAACCAATTATCCAGCACTCTTTACCATATATATATTTTGACATTTTATGGTTAGACTAACTCAGTAGTTTGGGGCTCAGAAGAAACATATGCGCTAGTGATAAAAATAACAATTAATAGTTATTCATTTCCTCTCCGTGTTTCTTGATGGAAAGCCACTTTTTGTAGCTGTCTCCCTAAAGCCCTGTGGACAAGCTCGTACATCACTGGCCTATGATGAAATAAGTAATATAATAACAGTGGAGTGAGTCATCCTTTAAAGATGAGTTTATTTGACTGTCCCGTCCTTTATTCTGTGCTTATATTTTATTTTGAAATTACTCTCGCTATTTCTATGTTAAAATATTTTTTCTTTTATGCACTGATGGTGATTGGGTGGGTGATTATTTTATTGATTTTTCTTGTTTTTTAATCTGTGTCCAAACCTAGAAAAAAACATATACTGACAATTTCTTCATCCTAATTAAACAATTCTTAATGTTACTGGTCCATAATATCTAAATATATCATAACCACTTCATTAATTAAATTATTAATTATTTCCTCAACAAATATGTTTTGAACATTTGCAAAGTGTCAGTTACTATTGTAGGTAATGACAATACAGTAGTGAGGAAGAGAAACAATAGCCTGCTTTCCTGCAGCTTTCATTCTCATCAAAGGAGACAGACAATAAAAATAGGAAATAGTAAGATAATTCCAGATAGTTGTAAATGGAGAACAACAACAAAACAGTTTCTGGGTAAGGGCTTTCCATGGATAGATATTGCACCAACACTGCACCTTTTTTAACTGGGCTAACACAAATTACCCACCCATCTACTCCATGGAATCAGTCATCACCATGACAATAAGCAATTTGCTGGGGCTCTTGCTTGTGGTATTATATGACAGTGTTACATGATACATAGTGGACATATTTCATTCATTTTTCCCTACCAAAAAACAAGTTTCTGCTTTTATATCAGAGAAAATACTATAAAATTTAACCAGGCCTCCCAACAGTAAAGAAACACCTTCATATGTGAGCTGTGTCCACATAATAGAGTTTCCCTCTATTCTTTGTTTGCATACCTTAAAATGCTTTTGTATCCCCACACACTGTCAGAAAGCCCCAACTTAATCAAACTTTATCTGCAATAAACAGTTTTCTCATTGGTTACTATTTATTGACACTACTATAAATTTTATTGTCTTTTTTTTTTTCTGTATCTAAATGTCATGGACTCTTTAGCAGATATCTTTTATCCTGTTTAATTAAACTAGTAAACTAACTGGAGTTACTGGAGACTTGAATGGGAAAGGAAAATCGATGGAGCTTTCAAAAAAGCATTTTTAATGTGTTTTAATAGCTTTCTCTCATTAACAAAGTGATTAGCGTTCCCTTTACAGTGTTCCAAGATTATACAAAAAAGACGGCATAACGAAAGCAAATGTCCCAAAGAGTTTAATTATGAATACTTTGATATCTAAAACATAAATTTTAAGCTTTTGTTGTAGAGATGATGTAAAAGTTGTACAGAGACACAAAGCAAAAGTGTTTTGCCACCTTAGATTTTTAGAGCAGGGTTTATGGAGATGTGAGACCAAAATTATGTCCTCATCAGCACTACTGTCAATCCAATAGTAATGGGGCTTCTAGTGTGATTGGTTTGCTACTGGCATCTGGTAGACAGAGACCAGAGATTCAGGGAAACATTTTACAACACAGAGGACAACTCCTGACGTAATAATTATCCAGATCCAAATGCCAGTAGGGACAAAGAAACCCTGAGAAACTCTGAAACCCTGGTCTAAAGACACTCATTCAGTTTGATTATAATATTAGAACACAGGTCCAATACTAAATACAAGTCCGATAACAAGAAGAACTAGGTTTCTTGAATTTGTTTCTTCTCCTGAGATCGTTTCAGCTCTTCCTTCATTCTCACATGACCTCTGAATTTTCAACTGTCATCCATCCTTCTGTTTATGGATTTCTGCTAATGATCATAATGATGATGCAAAAAAATAGTAAATAAGGATATACCTTGATAAGTGAACATTCCAGGCATAAGGTATTTTAGTTATATTTTACTAGTGTTCAACAGCAACAAAATCCCTTTTTGTTTTCAATTGATATTCTTTTAAAATAGGTTAATATCCTTTTTTTTGAAACACATGAATATACTTTTCTTGTGCTGGTACAGTATTATAATGGATTGCATATCTTTCATCTTACAAAACTTATTTTTAATTATTTTAAGTTTATAGGTTCTAGGGCCCATTTCTGTTTAGGCTTCTCTAAGAAGGGGAGAGAGTTGTGACATGATATGGAAATTGCCTCCATACAAAATTTCTTCTTGTTTAGAAATTTGGACACTAATTGAATGCTTGATAATATTAATAAATTATTGTTAACTTTTATGGTGATTTTTATTGAAGGACTGTATGTTAGTAATGCATACGGAAATTTTGCAGTTGAATTAATATATTTGCAATTTACTTCAAAATAATAAAGGAGATGGGAAATATGTGAGGTAACAGTGAAACAAGTTTAGCTATGAGTCAGTAATTACTTAAGCTGGGTGATGAACATATGGGGATTTATTTTACTGTTATTATTTACACTACTATACAAGTTTATTAGACTATGATATTATACTATCCTACTAGTATTTAATAGTATACTTCTATACTATTCTTCTTTTTTATGTATTTAAACTATTCCAAAATAAAAACCTTAGCAATCAAAATATTAAGAAAAAATTAGCCCTTTTTGTATCTTTCATCTTTTTAGATGTGTTCCCTCTACCCCAAACTTCTCCACAAACCTGAGAAGAAAATGCTGGTTGACTGAGTATCTGGTTAAGTGACGCTTTTATTGGATATGGTTTGAAAAGGATGGAATCACATCTCAGTTAGGCTTATAAAGCTTTTCTCTAGGATGAGAGCCAGACCATCTCTGGTGGAAGAGTGTCCTGGTGTCCATTTATCATACTGACCAAGTAGGTCAGGGAGGAATTTTTTTAAATGTAGTTCAGATAAACTGTTGGGGCATTTGACCCAATTCTTCAGTTCACTTTGCTTAAAATAACAAGCTAAAACATGGTTCATGCATCTTTAGCCCACTGATTTCTACTCCTTCCAGATTTTGTTATTTGACTAATTTAAGATATAGTAAAGGTCCCCTATGTGGAAGGGAAAACAATCTATTTAACCTAGGAGTTGACAAACCTTTTCTGAAAAGAGCCAAATTGTAAATATTTAAGGCTTTGTGGGCCATGTGTGTTCTCTGTCACGTATTTGTCTTTTTATTTATTTACTGTTTTACAAACGTTTAAGAATATGGAAACTATTCTTAACTTAGTAGCAAAAAAAAAAATGATGGTTGCATTTGCCTGAAGGACTCCTGATATAACCTCTCATTTTAAAACTAGGCTTTCTTCCAAATTTAACTCATTCTGAATAAGATAATATAGGTAAAAGCATTCAATAAAACATACTTTACTTACTATTATTATCCCTTTAATGCATTCTACCCCTGTCAACTAATACATGCTGCTAACTAAACCAACTAATTACTGACATAGATTATTTCAGTACACACTTGAACCTACACACAAACTTTTAAATTCAAAACTTCAGTATCATTTTTATGATTGTAATTACCTTAAATTTGCTCATTTGCTGTCACACAGAGTAATGTTTCTTGGGGTGAGAAGAGATAAACAGATATTTGCTTTTGTTAGGTTTAATTTTTGAATGTGCCTGGGTTGTTTTTTGGGTTTGTTTTTCGTTTTTTTTTTTTTTGGAAGGGAGATGTTAGTAGGATTGCTTTTTTGCCTAATAAATTTTTGCTATTATCTTGCACAAAAAGAGATTTCCAGCTGACCTCTCTTCTGATACTTTGGATTACTCAGAAGTAGAAAATGAAAACTCCATCGGTAGGATATTAGTTTTCAACTCACTTCAAGGCCTCTCTATGGATGAAGAACTCACTGCAGTCTCTCAAGAGCAGGAAAGAAATGAAAAGGTAGAGGCTTTTAATAAAATGGACGGCTGTGAACATCTAGAAAGAGGTCTTGGACGGTGAGGTGCTTTTGAGCTGAAAGGCACGGAGACAAGCTCAAGTCAGCTGAGGTGACAGAGTCTATTGTAAGGGAGCACATGAAGAAAGGAAGCACAGCACACCACCTCCGGACAGTCAGAGGCCAACTTTGTGGCAAACAAGAATGCCCCTTAGGAAACGCAGTGATTCCTGAGGTCCAAGAACCACTTTAGGGATACACCAGTCCTGTAAACTTATGCACTCTCTGGCTTTTCTGGCTGTTCATACCTTATTTTCAGCCTCCCCATGAGAAGGTATAATTAGGCCTATTAGTCACAATCCAATATAAAGCATCCCCATCGAGGAGAGTTCTCCAACCAGGCCATCCCATGGGCTGCTGACCAGGTTACAGATGACTGTTTCTGAGATAGGCATCAATCTTGGAATCAGTTATCACAGATATTCAGAGTCATATGATAAAAGCTTACAAACTTGTACACACAAATAACTACTGCTTTAACCAGTTTGATAGACACTAGCTACTGGCTTAATGCCAGGTAGATTTCTGCGGAATGAAATTTTCTTTGGATACCAGAGTTTTGTGTGATTTTCTCTGGATGCCAAAGGTTTGCTTGATTTTTTCCCAAAACAACCTTTCATCTTATCTTCACTCACAGCACAGTTACCCGTTAGTGGTTTTCCTTCACATCTAGGTTCAAAATTGTGGATGCCTCATCACCTTTCAAGCTCTTTTGAAGCTTCATTTCGCAGGAATTCTTGGAAGAGATCATTTCTGGGTGCTATAGCTTTATTTCAGGCAAATTCCCATCACCTCATATCCCAAATTATTATCAAAACTTCTTTACAACTCTTTATTTTAACTGGTAAGAACCTCCCTCTTAGTTCATTTTACAAGCCAATTATAAATTAATATTCTTGTGTCATGAAACAAAAGATTTGAAAGAGAATAAACTTACCTTCAAGAGAAAACTTGCCTTCAAGAGAAAAAGAGGTTGAGTGTCTTTCCCATATTTGGCATGATATCTAGAGAGTTAGAACTCCCCTCTCTATTTCATATAATCTCCTTTCCTAAGACAATATTTTATAAACAAATTTCTTCCTTAAGAGCACTGCAATACCATTATGGATTGAGACCCAACTTCTTTAGAGGAATATTCTCTATGCCTAATCAAGATCCTACGATCCTGTGAAGCTGCTGTTTTTGCAATTCTATGAAATTCTATGAAATTCTATGAAAACCTCCTTATAAACTGTTCTCTTAACCTGTGCTCATGATTATTTCATTCTAATGTCCTTTGTTTCCTCACCCCCCTTCATTTTTTTCCCGTCCTCTCCATCCTCATGGTCTAAGCAGTGCAATTTCTACACTTCTTTCAGAGCCTAAGGCCTTTAATGCCACCAAAGTTGTACAGAACTGGATTTTTAGATTTTTATAAACTTTAAAGTCACTAGCAAACGATTTAGCTTTGGAATTTTTCTCAAGCTTTTGTTATATATTGTACTTGAATTTCTAATTAATTATAAAAGCTTTGAGTCAGGATCAGTATCTTTCATTTCTTTTATATTTCCCATAGTTTCCTCCAACGTGCTCGTACAAGGAAATCATTCATTGACTTGAATTTATGCTATCCCTTAAATTCCATTTCTTTTTGCCACCTTTTCCCAACTTATCTTAAACTAAGAACCCTATTTTAGATGCAAATTTGACAGCTACAAAAATTCATTTCCAAAAAAAGTCCACCATTGGCATTACCTAAGAACTTGTCAGAAATGCAGTCTCAGGCCCCACTCCAGACTTACTAAATCCTAATCTTCTTTTCAGCAAGACACTAATGTGCATAAAGTGATCTTATGCATATTAAAATGTGGGAAACACTGCACTAAAGAATCCAGTCTGAATCAGTTGATCATTGACTTTTACATTCAGTAAGCCAAGAAAATTTGTATTTAAATCTCTGTTTTATCATCCACATGTGTATGTGTGTTGTGTGAAAAAGAGAATAAAGAGAGAGAACCAGGGTAAATTTTGGAGACAAACAACTTTTTTCCTGTAGTAGACTCACCTCATAATTATCTAGTGAATATATTTTCTATTTAGACTATTATTCCTGTTATACTTTTTAAAATTTTATGTTAAACCACATAGGAAAACAGAGCTGTCAAGATATTACTTCAGAAAACACACTTGAGGTATCTAAGAGCCGAAATCGTTTGATGAATTTTTTAAAAGCTGACTGCTTTTTAAAGGCATTTATAATTCAAGGTGTTTGATTAACTTTTAAAGAGTTGAGTGCTGGTAGATTTAAAATCAGAAGGAAAGATTTGGAGTGGTCTGGTAGATTTTTAAAGATGGATAGAAGCAGGAAAACTGTAGTCTTACTCTTCTTAGCTTTGATATTTTTATGTGATTTTTGTTCCAATCACATAACACATCCCCTTTCTGTATATCATTTGGGCTAACATGGGGCTAGCAGTGATTGTTTCTTATCTACCCCATAGATGTTCTGAAAATCACTGTGATAGTCCATAAGTATTGTAATTTGCCAATGACAAGCAGTATAAATGTATAGTAGATATCAGTTTATAAATAGTATTGTGTGAAGCTGATTTTATGCAGACATTAGGTAGTTGAAGGAGTCACAAAGGAATTTAAAGACACAGACATTCTAAGGAAGGGGAAGGGGAGAGAGGTTAAGGAGTGAAAAGTATAAACCTTAATGGAAAGCTCCACATATCCAATAGAATGGAACAGTAATGTCCTAAAAGTGTTTGTAATCAATAGGAACCAGATAAAAGATAAGCATAATGTATCATCTGATGAATAGGACCAATGCTCCTCAAAAAGATCTGGCTATTTGGGATGTTGTGTTCAAATGTGAGCACCTTGTTTTATGAAGAATGTTTCCAATCCGGTGTAAGTCTTTCTGCTTCTCATCAGATGATTGACTCATTCATTCCTTGCTCCGTGAACCAAGTGATACTGTGTGACTAAATCTATGGTAAGGGCTAGACACTGCAAATGTGATTGTTGTACTTTTCATTGAATACCTTATAGTTTAGCAACGAGAAATATCATATAGACAAATAAGTGTAATAACGTGCTGTAGAGGCTAAGATGCAAGATGATCCAAGTAGAGTAGAGGCACAAAGATGAATTCTCCCTGGGGTAACTAAGAAAAGGTGTCCATCGGTGTGAAGCCATCTTACTTGAGACAAGTCTAAAGAATTGGGGTGGTTAGTTTATGAACAAATTGTTTACGAGAGGGTGGAGGGTGTGGGAGATAGCTGTTATATTTCACAAATTTGGAAGGTTACTTGATCTATGAAGCATTACTTTTTCCTTGGTCCTAGCAGGTAGAGCCAAAATCACAGGAAAAAATACAGAGAAAGGAGTAGAAACATAAGGGAAAAAGGAACTCATGTTGTGAGAGTGTCCATACTTCACTAGGCTTGTACTGGGCTCTTTATTGGCACTTTTTTAGGTAAATCTCATAACAATTTTGCCAGGGCATAAATTGTCTGAGGCGTCGCTACTAGAGTCAATACTCAGAGCCTCAGGTGACCACCCTAATCTTGTGTTTTAAGAGAACTAAATTGAGCTAAGATTAGGTTGACAAGATAATAACTTTAAATGAATAAATAATCATAAATAACTGCATGAGCTGCAGCAGAGGACACTAATAATTGTGTAGGTACCACTGTTTCTCTGGGAATTGAAATATTCAGTTAGATATTTAGAATAAAAAGCAGAATTGCGTTTTCTGTTTGTTAGAATAGCTATCATGCTATAAAATCTATCTATATATAATATATATCTGTATCTGGAAATATATCTAATCTCTCTTTAAGAAAATTATTTTAAAAATGTGAAATGTTTCAAAATACATCAAATATCAATACTACAAAATTTACATCTATTTTATGTTTTATCCTACTCTACATTTCTTTAGATCCTTATTTAGATCCATTTGACACTTAAAATGCTTCTTCTACCAGCCAAGCTTGATATACAAATTGCTTTAAGCCAAATGTTACCTCACCATATGCCATAAGAGGTGATATTTTACTAGTTCACTAATAGAAATATGGAAAGATTACAAATACAAATAGAAAACTAAAAGGTGAGCTTCCCTGGTGGCGCAGCGGTTGAGAGTCCGCCTGCCGATGCAGGGGACACAAGTTCGTGCCCCGGTCCGGGAAGATCCCACATGCCACAGAGCAGCTGGGCCCCGTGAGCCATGGCCGCTGAACCTGCGCGTCCGAAGTCTGTGCTCCGCAACGGGAGAGGCCACAGCAGTGAGAGGCCCCAGTACCGCAAAAGAAAGAAAAAAAAAGTGATATTTCCTTGTGCACATTACTATGAGGCACTGGATTAGAAACCCAAATAACTTATAGGAAATTAGTATTTTAATGCACAGCAGAGAATTACTTTTAGTTCATCATATCGGGTACAAAAGAAGGAAGCAGCTCTTGCTTAGGTTACTATGAGCAGCCGAGCACAAATTTTCCCATAAATTCTGGAAACTCAGGTTTAAACACTTTCATTGCCTTACAAATTTCTGTCATAAGTTCATGATTAACTTTGTGTTACTGCAATATCAAGCTCTGTTTTAGAGGTCAGAGAAATATTTCTGAGTTTCAAAATTCTTGAGGCCATTTGCCCTACCTTATAAAATGACTGTTTATATAGGTGATGGTAATGTCAGGTGGACTGAAATGTTTATAATCAGGGTTAACTAATGTCAGCAAAAATAGCATTGGTTGGTTGATATATCTCATACCCTAAGGATTATTAAAAGTATATATATATATATATATATATATATATATATATAGTGTGGTAGGCCAAATTTAATTTCCCAGGACACATTTCTTATGATGCTGAAAAACGGAAACAGAGATCTATAATACTCCTGTGATGGGATGCATTACTTTCGGTTTCCCTCTTGGGTAAGTGAAATAACTTAACCTGTAAAGAAAATAACTTATCTTGTAGAGGAAAACAGGAGAATAATGCAGAAATAAAATTAATATGCCAAGTTCCCATTACTTGTGAACTTAATTATCATTTAGAAATTTGTATCCAAATGAAAGGATATATTTCCAAGTAAATTTGCATTAAGATTTTTAAAGCAGTGATTACACCACTAGGAAATTGCTAGTTGAGTTCTCAGAGAGTAGACAAACAAGGAAAAAGGGCAGAAAGATTGAAACAAGCAACACAGTCTAGAAAATATGCCAGAAGACTGTTTTAAAAAGGTTTTATCTGTAAGCTGCACTCAGCTTGTTCTTTGGGAGTTCAACTTTATTTCATTTTATATTTTATTTTATTTTCCTTGGGAAGTCAATCTGAGCACCCAAAAGCAAGTTAATTTTCTAGATATTGAGTAATAACATATCCACCTTGAAGAAAAAACATTACCAAGCCTTCTAGATACTTTCTTCCTTATATACATTACACAAAAACCTCAAAGATATATTGTGCTGCTTAAAGAAGGTGCTTAAAGTGTTCGTCAAGTTCTGTTACAAAGAGAAGATACTCAGCAGGGGAGCCATTATTATGCCATCTTAAAACTTAATACTAGAATTTAGTGTCAATCTGGGGTTTGTCCACTATCATTGATGTACTCATCAGCATTTTAAAACAATTTCTCTGGGCTAAGAACCCAAGGCAGCAGGCACTGCTAGGGATAAAATAATGTTACTGTATGGTTGTTGTCTTTAAAATGTCTTAAACTAGCTAGGGAGATAGCTAGGAATAGTTAGGAAACAAGTAGAAAACACAATACAAGAAATTAAAAATAGTGATGAACTACTATCTACATAATTCCTAAGGAGCCCAAAGGATAGTACGAGATACAAATGACTAAATTGGTTTTTCTCTCTGTCTTTTACACACACACGTGCACACACACACACACACACACGCACGCACAGCGTAAATACACAAAAACTCAATCTGTAACACCTAACACAGGACTCTCTTCACTCAATAAATAGATCCCCCAAATAACTTATTATCAAGAGAAAATTAATTTACAAAGAAACACCTATTCTATTCATATGGAATCTGGAAATTCAGTTCATGAAATCTAAGATTCTTTTATGATCAGGTTTACTTTTTCTCATTGCTAAGTGTGTGGTATTGTTTATTTCTCTTCACGGTGGAAACAAAGAGTATGGAGGCATTAAAAGAAGAAAGGACTATTTAAATTGTTTTTCACACTGACCAGTGACTATTTCTAGAATATACCCTCATTAATATACCCTCATTTGATCTGTTTCTCACTAAGAAACTATTGAAGAGATGCTGAGAGATAAAGGCTGAAGAGTTTTATGTTGGGAATGAACACAGCTCACTAGATAACTTCTGAAAGGACTTTGCTAGTGAAAATCTATATTTAGCCCTTAGTTTTTCCACGGGTGATTGAAATTCATTTTGTAGAACATGTTGCTCTTTGGTTCAATGATTCATTTCCGCAAACATTAAGCACCTACCAGATGCCATGGAAGGACTAAAGATATAAAAATCAGTGGAACTTTAGATATAAATATGACCAAAGTCTGAAGTTATGGATTAAATGTTGATAAAACTCTAGAGATATAATTGAATTTTACAGATAAATAGATGAAGGTCCAGAGAATATAAGTATTTGTCCAAATCTTCACAACCAAGATCAATCAGTCTGAGACTGTAACACTGGACTCCTAATCCCAGGCCAATACTCTTTATACTACATCAAAAAGAAAAAAAATCTCTAAAATAACCTAAGAAATTGGATGTATGTTAAGGTAGCAGAATCAGCAGGTAACCATCACTGCTGCAGAAAATCACCAAAATAGCATTCTACTTCATTAGTTGGCAAGAAATGAACCAAATTGAAATATCAGTTCTCATTCAAAAAATCACAAAAGGTAAAGAATTACATAAGTACTTTGTATTTTAAATAGAATTTAATGAGGAAGTAAGATTTGCTGGACAATAACACCTCTGAAGTTTTCTCATAAAACATGTACTCATTTTTTTTATATAGGCCTAAAATATTATTTAAGCACCATCCTCTAGGAAGATTTCTTCTCATACCAAAGGCAGTATTTAACTGATTCATCAGTTAATTATGGGGACCTATACCATGTAACACATGTCCATCTACTCCATTTAGCTACATATATTGTATATCCATTATACGAGGACTCCAGACAATAGAAACCAGAAAATCATTTGCAAAGAATAATTTAGAGAAAACATGAATATATTTATATCTATGCTGAAATAAATCTATTTTTACTATATCTCCAAAATGACTGTAAGTATTGAGAGTAGCTATATTTTTTCTAATTTTTAAATTTATTTTTTAAAGTACAAAAGTAATATATAAATACAGGCTCGTTGTAAAAAGTATTCAAATAATTTTTAAGCATACAGAAAAGTAAATACAAATCCATTTCTTTACATAAGATGATCCTCAATACATGTCTTTATCTCTTCCCTTTCCAGAGACCAAAATAAAAGTAGTAAAGGAATATTGTGAAGTTTTGCTTTCACAATAAAAAGAAAGAAATGTGGGAAGGAATCTTTCCATCTCTGTGGACACTGTATGAGGATGTAAATTCTTGTAGTTGCTGCTTTGAACTTGTGATCATGAGAGGTTGGCCAAGAAAATAAAGTCATGCCAACACAGTGCCTCAGCATCACTGAGATACTAAATCCACACTAACCCTGCCTCCCAGATTTTTATAATTAAGTTATTTTATTGGTAAGCCAGTATTATTCAGGTATTCTGTAACATGCAGTTAAGAAAACCTTTGGAAGTGACGGATATGCTGATGGTTTCAGAGGTACATGGAGATGTCCAAACTCATCAAACTGTATACATTAAATATGTGCATATTTTTGGTATATCAATTATACCTCAATAAAGCTGTTTTTTTTGTTTTTTGTTTCTTAGCTTAGTTTTTTTTAAAGGGCAAGAGGGACATAAATAGTATTTCGGGACAAGAGACATGGTGTTATGGACTGGATGTCCTTGTCTCTCCCAAATTCAATAAGTTGAATCCCTAATCCCCAACGTGGTAGTACTTGGAAGTGGAACTTTAGGTAGTTGAATTAGATGAGGTGACTGGGGGTGGGAACTTCCTGATGGGATTAGTGACAGTGTTGGTAAAGGAAGAGGTGGGGGCTCTGTCTGCCATGTGAGGACACAGTGAGAATTTAGCCATCAGCAAGCCAGGAAGAGAGCTCTCACCAGAACCCAACCATACTGTCACCCTGATTTTGGACCTCCAGGCTCCAGAAATGTGAGAAAATAAATTTCTGTTAAGACAATTTTTTTTAAATTATGCTGGTGGTTACTGATGAAACTTGAAGGAAAAGTAGAGGGAACTTGGAATATAATGCTGAGGGCTATGACCAAGAAGAGAGCGTAGCTCCTGGCAAAACTCCAGAAAAGCTGCTAGCTAAGAGAAAGTGTGATGACAGAGGGTCAACTGAAAAGTGAGGGGAAACAGTGACTTAGGGAAGGTCTCTGTGTGGTACAGTGGACTCTCTGTCCCTCCCTTGACATTGCAGAACAGCCTGTAACCAAGCATTTATTTTCCTGAGGAGAGAAAAAAGCAAGTGGTTCTTCTCTAAAGTAATTGAACAAGGCAGAGAACTAGAACAATTAAGAGAGATGTTGGTAACCTTGGAGTACAGCCCTCCTCATTCTGGCATTTAGGGAAATATGAGGATAAACTTCCCATCTATTCACCCTAAAGAGAAACTCCAGATCAATAAATGCTGCCACATCACTAGAGTTTTCATCCTCAACAGAAACGGACATCAACAGGTAACTTGAAGAAAACATTCAATATACAAGGGAAAGATCTAGACACAGAGACAGAAACAATGATTCCAGAGTAAAGAGAAAGAATTCAGAAAACAGAACAGAAACTAAAATATAAAATATAATAAAGATAAAATATAAAGACAAAACTTTTTGTTTCCATTTTACAGTGTTGTTGCAACATGTATATATAATTCAAAGTCTACAATTCAATCTTTTTAGAAATTTCCCAAATTAGGAAACCAACACTGTGAAAGCCAAGCCAAACAAGTTTAGGTTTTCATCACCCTAACAAGATTCCTCTTGCCCACTATTGTTAATCTTTTCCACCCACTTCCCCAAGCAACCACTAATATGTTATCTGTCACTATAGATTTCCCTTTTCTGGATTATTTATATCAGTGGAAGCACGTACTATATGGACTGTCATGTGTTGCTTCTTTCACTGTGTTTGTGAAACATGCTAAGGTTCATCCGTATACATTATATCCATATTGTAGCATATATTCATTATTCAAAACAAGATCTCTTTAACAACTACCAGAAGATAGAGGATATTACATTCACAAAAAAAGAGAACGATATAATGAGAAAGCAACAAATACAGGAAAATGGAAAGCATTTGTAAATTAAAAATATAAGTGCCAAATTAAAAATACATTAAAAACAGTGAAAGGTAAAGTTGAGGAAATCACCTACAATAGTAATCACTATTTTTAGGTTTGTTTATATTCCTTCATATCTTGGGGTTTTTTCTCTTCTGTGCACTTAGATATTAAATTTTAAGTAACTTTAAAAAATAAAAGTTATATATCCACAAATAAAAATAATTTAGATAAAGGAAAGTTGAAAAAAATGTGAACAGCATATCTACGTAAAGGAATATATTTCAACGGAGCAGTGCATATTGGTAGATTTTATTGTCAGTTTTTTCATACTATATGTGATCATTTTTATCATGCTATAATGAAAACCTTGTATCCTGCTTTTCTCTGTTAAGCTTTCATGACCATTCTACTATTAATATTAATACATAGACTTTAAAAGCTTTACTTTTAATAATTGCCACATAGTTGATTATGAATCTTGACTTATTATTCATTTAAGGCATTCCCATATTTTCAGATGCATACATAAATGCATAATGTATATCACCATGTAAATAACATTGTTCTGATTACAGACTATTTCCTTAGGCTAGATTGTCAAGTGAAATTTCTGGGTAAACTGTATGGATACATTTTAAGATCTTTGTTATGTATCATTGGATTATTTTCCAAGAGGCTTATAACCATTCTATATGACAACTTGTACAGATATGAAAGCAACACTTAGCAATAAAAACATTTCTCATCAGTATGTTTGACATAATATAGCAATCATAAGTTATATAATATGGCATTAGTACTATAGTGACACAGGAGTTTAATTTTGGGGTAGTGTCGAAAATACTTTTATTACATTTTTTTAAAATTAGAGTAGCTGACAAATTCCATCATATGATAATATGCTTTAAGCTTAAACACTGACCAATAGAGGTTTATCTTGCTACACACACCAAAGGTACACACACACAAATACACACACAAACATGCACACAAACATGAACAGTCCACAATATTATTTTTTCATTTTTAATCACATTTATTGTTTTCGTTCTAATTTTACAAGTAATGAATGTTCATTGCAGACAACTAGAATTACATAAAAGCATGAAGTAAAAAAGAACAATCACCCATAATCCCCATCCCCCAGAAATAACTACCATTAGCATTCTGATGCATTTCCTCCCGGTGCCTACATATTTTTTTTAAATAATTGAAGTACAATTAACCTACAACACTATGTTAGTTCTAGGTGCACAACTCTTTTAACTTTTCTACTAGATTTATGTTTGGTTGGGCTACTACCTTTAATGTCTATTTGCCTTTACCAATGAGATTTTTTCTTTTATAACTTTCATATTTCTATTTCTGTCCTTTTCTTTTTTGCTTAGAGAAGTTCCTTTAACATTTCTTGTAAAACTGGTTGTGGTACTGAACTCTTTCAGCTTTTTCTTGTTTGTAAAAATCTCTATCTCTCTTTCCAATCTGAATGACAGCTTTGCCGGGTAGAGTATTCTTGGTTGTACGTTTCTTCCTTTCATCACTTTAAACATATTATGCCATTCCCTTCTGGCCTGCGAAGTTTTTGGTGAAAACTCAGCTGATGATCTTATGCAAAGTTCCCTTGTAACTAGTTGCTTTTACTTTGCTGCTTTTAATATTCTCTCTTTATCGTTAATTTTTGCCATTTTAATTATAATGTGTCTTGGTGTGGTCCTCCTTGGGTTGATCCTCCTTGGGATTCTCTGTGCTTCCTGGACCTGGATGTTTGTTTCCTTTCCCAGGTTAGGGAATTTTTCAGCTATTGTTTCTTCAAATGTGTTCTCTGCCCCATTTTCCTCTCTCTTCTCCTTCTGGGACTCCAATAATGCAAATGTTAGTATGCTTAATGTTGCCCCAGAGGTCCCTTAAACTATCCTAATTTTTAAAAAAATTCCTTTTTCCTTTTTTCTGTTCAGATGGGTGATTTTTACTGCTCTGTCTTCCAATTTACTGATCCAGTCCTCTGTATCATCTAATGTACCTTTGACTCCTGCTGGTTCAGAGGTTGCTGGCTGCTGGTGGGTGGGGTTGGGTCCCAGCATGGCAGGCTGCATGGCGCAGAGAGTCCCAGGGCTGGCGCTGGCCCATTGGTGGATGGGGCTGGGTTCCAGTGTTAATAGGGTAGAGGGAGGATTCCAAAGTGGTGCTTGCCAGCATCAGTGTCCTTGGGGTATAATGAGCTCCCAAAAATGGATGCCACCAGCATCTGTGTCCTCAGGGTGTGTCCCAGTTGCCTCCTGCCAATCTAGGAGGCTCTAAAAGATCAGCAAGTAGGTCTGACCCAGGCTTCTTCAAATTACTGTTTCTGCACAGGGTATTGGAGGGTGTAAGATTTTGTGTGCACCCTTCAAGAGCGGAGTCTGTACTTCCTACAACCCTCCAGCTCTCAAGAATGCAAGCCCCACTGGCCTTAAAGCCAGACTTTCTGGGGGTCATCTTCCTGGTGCAGAACCCACAGGCTGAGGAGCCCAATGTGGGGCTCAGACCCCTCTCTCCCTAAGGGGAATCTCTGCAATAGTGAGTATCCTCCCATTTGTGGGTCACCTACCCAGGGTTATGGGTCTTGACTTTACAGCATGTCTGCCTCTTCTACCCTTCTCGTTGTGGTTCCTTCTTTATATCTTTAGTTGTAGAAAATCTCTTCTGCTAGTCTCCAGGTCATTCTCATACATACATTGCTCTGTATGTATTTGTAATTTTGGTGTGCCCATGGGAGGAGGTGAGCTCAGGGTCCTCCTACTCTGCCATGTTGGCCCGACCACTATATTGTTTATTAAATTTGAAATGTTTACAAGCATGAACAGTAACAACATAATTGGTGGCTTAGGTGGCATTTCCTAAAATCCTCTCAATTGCCAGATTGGTTCAGATGCACTTCTTTAGTACTCCCAGAATGCCTGCCTTCTATATTATTGCTCTCACCAGCTTGCATTTTAAATGAAATCTTAATTCAAATGAACTTTTTCTTTTTACTACCAGCAAATAAGTAATACAGAAGTAGATATGATGTTTGATTCATGTTTCCAGCCCTAACGTCAAGGACATAATGCCTACCATATAATTTACTCACTATGTTTATCAACATGAACTGAAATTCTTTAAATAAGTTCAGAGGAGTATGAATTTAGGCCCCTTTCAATAATTATTTTGATTATTTCCTTTTGTTAGAAGACAGTGCATTTCAGAAACAATTCTCCCAGTCCTTTTTTCAAATAGGTTATTTTGAAGCAAAGTTTTTCAATTATTTAAATTTTTTAAAGAAGCAAAGTCTATAGGATTTTAATACATAAATTTTGGGAAATGAAATAGAAAATCTTCACTTTTATCATTTATTTATCTAGCTAATAAGAAAATCCACGTTTGCAAATATTTACTTACCATATATTGGGAATCAAAATTACAACAAAATATTTTCCTTAGAAATTACTTAGATGAAAAGCCCCTCTGTGCTCTGGCTCACAGGCCCAGGAATATAATTTTTATACTGATCTTACTGGGAATATATGAACTACATAAAGCATTCCTATAATGCATACATCTGAACCTGTGATTCAATTTTGCTTAATCATAAGACTTTCTAAGCCAATGATTTTGGGCTCACTTTGGTTTCTGTCTATATAATACCATCTGCTCTCTGCCTTCCAGAATTCATAAGAACTTCTATCTGAGAATAGTCTCTTCCTGTTTTCAACTCCATTTTGGATTTATTATTCTTTCTTCTGCATATTTTTGTTTCAGGTGAATTGGAATTGGAGCTGGAAGAAGATAATTTTGTTACAGCCTTCCCTTTGAACCAAAAGCCTCAATTGTTTTAAAAAAAATAATATTTTAAGATTGAGTATTAGAAATTGGGCACTTTTAATTATCAGAAAGGATTTCCTGATAAAATAGAAAATGTTACTAATCATTGGTTTCTCACACCATGAGACTTTTTCTTTTAGTTGTGGTAGGTCTTAATGGCCTTTTAAAGAAAATTGCCAAACAAATCTTTCTTCTTTGTTTTTATAGAGATTTGCCTGTTGACCAAGGGACGGCGCACTGCCAGTGTTCGAGCTGATACATATTGTCGTCTTTATTCGCTTTCTGTGGACAATTTCAATGAGGTCCTGGAGGAATATCCAATGATGAGAAGAGCCTTTGAGACAGTAGCCATTGACCGACTAGATCGGATAGGTACTCTGTTCAGTTTTCTTCTTTGTGCACAATTCAGTTTTGTTTTTTTGTTTGTTTTTTTTTTTCTTTTAAGGTACGCGGGCCTCTCACTGTTGTGGCCTGTCCCGTTGCAGAGCACAGGCTCTGGACGCGCAGGCTCAGTGGCCACGGCTCACAGGCCCAGCCGCTCCGCGGCATGTGGGATCTTCCCAGACCGGGGCACGAGCCCATGTCCCCTGCATCTGCAGGCGGACTTTCAACCACTGCACCACCAGGGAAGCCCACAATTCAGTTTTAATCTAGTGGGCTGATACATATTTGCAATCATAAGTCCCAAATGCTAGTATAGAGATTGCTTATTAATTAACATAGAAATATAGAAATAGCAATTAGCTCTAGCCATATTTCTAGAAAGATCTGAGGCTCTATCTAACTTTCTCTTCTAAGTATTCTAGGTTTGTTTATTCATCTCTATTTTTTCTAGCTACGCAATCTGATTTCACCAGTGATACCAAAACAATTTGAATCTTAAGGTAAAAAACAATGATTAAAAATTCTACACAGCATTAAAATAGAACAAAAAAATGCAATAGTATGAGTCTACATTACAAACTAAATTTTATCACAAGGCTTTTTTTTTCATTTTTAAGGATCAACTTTACATTTATTCTTATATTAAGAATTGAAAACTTGTGTATTTTCACTGTCTCAGTAGAAACTTGAAATGTTTGTAATACAGACTCAAGCAGAAAAAACCTTAATAGAAGTGCCCACATAGATGCTTTACTTTGCAAACATCAACTTATCTTAAAATCTTCTCTGCTCTCAAATAAAAATATGTAAGTTAGACCTTACTAGTTACACTGGTTTAAAGATTTGAATAATTGCCATAGTAAAGTTAGATCAGATTGGCTTGCTGTTAACTTCCCAAGATATGCTAGAACATTCTGATGTTGGAAGGTGATATGCATTCATCTTCCACACCCAGATCCTCCTCCTGCACCCTACCCTCCACTGTTCCCCTTCCCTGCTTAACTCTACTAGCTTTCATATCTCAGTTTAGACATCACTTCCCTGTAGAAACCTTCTTTGACCTTCCACCCTCTTAATAGTCTGAGTACCCTGGAGATATTCTCCTGTACTACTGGGAAGTTCCTCCATCACAGCACTGCTTTTATTATTTAAATTGCTCTAGAGATGCTAAGCTTTATGAATGTAGAGATCATATCTAATTTACTATTACATTCACAGTACCTAGTACACAATGAATATTGTTGAAGAGAGTTAGGGAGGGATGAAGGAATCAGTGAACTCAAAGGAGATTGGGGTTGGGATCGCTGGAAAGTAAACAAAGAGATACTTCAACTGCTTCATTTTTATTAAAGGTAAGGACTTTTGATTGACGTATGGTTGTGTCAGCTTTTCTTCTGCACTTTATGTCTTTCTTTTCTTCTATATTGGTAGGACAACAGAGTGTGTAAGGATCTGAAATTAGGTTAGGAGAAGTAAATGTAGTATTTGGACATTACTATTAGACACAGGACACATATTAAAAATCTTATTGATAACTTAGAGATGTAACAGGACAGAGTGTCCAGAAGACAGTGCCAATAAAAGAAGTGAGTATACCTAAAAACATCTTTACTTAATTTGAAAATAACTTCCCTCTTTGTGGTGTGTGAGTGTTCATGGTATAGCCAGAGACTAATTTCTGAGCATATGAGTTTTTTTCCTAAGCCAGCTAAACATATTTTGCAAAAGCATCAAAATCAGGATATTTCAATAGAGAATTTCTGTTAATCTGATAGAGCATCACTTTCATCTAACTTATTACAGTTAAGTTTTTATAAGGAAGTTTGCATGAAACGGTTTGTAATCAATAATATAGGCAATAAAATTGCTAGTGAGCACCAGTATTTCCATTTTTAATCTTCACAAAATTCTAACAGTGCATTAAAAGTTATAGTATTTTTCCACAAGGCCCCAGATACTTAGATTATGAAATGTTGACTATTCACATGATCACAAAGAAATATTATCCTTCTCAGTGTTGTGGCCATTGCTTATAAATGCATATGTTATAGTTAATTAAGGGTATATGCAAAGTAAGCATTTATGTTTTCTACTAACGTAGAAGTCTTTGTTCTTTGGGAAATTAGGACAATTCTGTAAGGAGAGAGAGAACTATTCATTTTGGCAGTCATTTAAAATGATTGCCTTTCCCAGCAGCCAAGTAAATTATGTCATACATTTCGATTTGAAAATACTCCTTGTTAGTTTAGATGTGATTTAGTGATATGGCAAATTGATTTACTTTTCAGTTACCATATTTACCTAGGTGATGATGCCATTAAAAAGTCACTGATTTTCCCCTCTTACATCAACCTACAATTGGTGCTAATTGTTATTTTGCCATAGAGCATCTCCTTATTGCAAACCACTCCAAAGACAATAGCGAGAAGAAGAGGTAATACTTATTGAGGTTCTAGAATGAGCTGAGAGCTTGCCATACATTATGCCCCTGAATCCTCACAACAACCTCTCAGAAGAGTCACGTGCATGGGCCTCTTCCAAGTCCTTGGGAGGGTCTCTAGCAGGATGTAACTTTGTTTTTGTAATGTTTTTGGAAGGTATTTTTAATTCCAATTCATTAAAGACTGCTGCCTTGCTCCAATTTGAATCTCTGTTGCCATAAGTTACACTAAGTGTGGGCAGGGGCATTGGAAGGGCCACCGGAATTTCATATCTTTAAATTTGTATCATTTTTCTTAAAGAGGAACACAAATGACAAAAGTTCATGGCATGGCCGCTGAGCCTGCGCGTCCGGAGCCTGTGCTCCGCAATGGTAGAGGCCACAACAGTGAGAGGCCCACGTACCGCAAAAAAAAAAAAAGGAAAGATTATGAAATAGTTCTCAATCTGGCTGCACACAAGAATCCCCTGGGGAAAGTTTATTTTAAAGTACCAAAATCTGGACCCATGTCTGTTTATTCTGATTTAATTGTTAGGGTGCAGATGGAAATAAGTAACTCTGAAAGCTCTAGAGATGACAAAAATATGCAGGTAGACTAGAGAATCACCGGTGTAGGGCACTGGTCAAAAGCAAAGGCCTTTGCTTCTCAAACTTGCATGTGACAACTACCAGGGGATCATAGTAAAAGGCAGCATCTGGTGCAGCAAGTGGATGAGATCCAGGAGACTTCATTTCCAGCAAACACTCAACGTAATATAGATGTGGCTGCTTCATAGTCCGTAGTAAATCTGTGATCAGATCTACTGGTTTCCTGTCCCAGCTCTGTCACTCATTAACTATGTTTTCTTGGACATTACTCTTAACCTTCTTATGTTCCAGTCTCCTTTTGGGTGAAGTGGGATTATGAGCACACTTACTGCAAAGAGTTGTGGATTAAATAAAATAAATCTGCCTAAAGCCTTGGGTAGGGTGCCTGTCACATAGTATGTATTCCATTGTCCTTTCTTGAAAAAGAAGCTTTAAACTGAAATCTTGATTTCAGGCCCATCCTGCTCCAAATGCCCTTTCTTCTCCCAAAGTAACCCTCATGCAAATCTCTCCATATGGCTTTTGCCATATTACAGACTTTTCAACTTGACTCGTATAGAAGGTAAGATTTCCCAGAAAGATACAGGAAGCGTGAGAGACAGGAGCCGTGTGTCTATTTGGTGTCTAAAGGTGAGTGCTTGGCTTTTAAGCCTCTTCTATGAAACACTGCCATCATTCTGTTTGCAGGAGCCACTCACGCTTGAAGTTGTCATCAGTCACTTATAGACTTTCTAAGTGCCTATCTTCCTTTCGCTGACAGGAAAGAAAAATTCAATTCTTCTGCAAAAGTTCCAGAAGGATCTGAACACTGGAGTTTTCAACAATCAGGAGAACGAGATCCTGAAGCAGATTGTGAAACACGACAGGGAGATGGTGCAGGCCATCGGTCCCATCAGTTACCCTCAAATGACAGCCCTGAATTCCACGTCTTCAACTACCACCCCGACCTCTCGCGGGAGGACGCAATCTCCTCCGGTGTACACAGCCACCAGTCTGTCTCATGGCAACCTGCACTCCCCCAGCCCCAGCACACAGACCCCCCAGCCGTCGGCCATCCTCTCGCCCTGCTCCTACGCCACTGCGGTCTGCAGCCCTCCCGTTCAGAGCCCGCTAGCCACTCGAACTTTCCACTACGCCTCCCCCACTGCTTCCCAGCTGTCACTCACTCAGCAGCAGGCACAGCAGCCACCGCAGACCAAGCAGCAGCCCCAGACTCCACAGACACCCAGCAGCTCCACACCGAAAAACGAAGTGCACAAGAGCACGCAGGCGCTTCACAACACCAGCCTGACCCGAGAAGTCAGGCCCCTCTCGGCCTCGCAGCCCTCGCTGCCCCATGAGGTTTCCACCCTGATTTCCAGACCGCATCCCACTGTGGGCGAGTCCCTGGCATCCATCCCTCCACCTGTGACCACGGTGCACGGCTCGGGCCTGCAGGCAGGGATCAGGGGCACGGTCCCCCAGCGGGTCACCCTGTTCCGACAGATGTCATCGGGAGCCATCCCCCCCAGCCGAGGAGTCCCACCGGCACCCCCTCCACCAGCAGCTGCTCACCAGAGGGAGTCTTCCTCAGTCTTACATACAGACCCAGAGACAGAAAAGCCAAGATTTGCTTCAAATTTATGATCCCTGCTGATTGTCAAAGCAGAAAGAAATACTCTAACAAACTGAGAATATTCTCAGATCTTATTTTATTCTATCTCCTGAAAGATCCCTATAGCCTACTATGGAGAGATATTTTAGACAGCTCTGGCCTACATGCAAAATGTAAAATATATATATATATATATATATATACACATATGCTATTAAATCTATATCTAAAAATCTCAAGAAAAGTTCAAAAGACTTGTTTAGCATTCAGTGTTTTATGTCTTCCTTTCTTTAAATCATTAAAGGATTTAAAATGTTGTTGTAAGATTATTTATTTTTAACCTACTTTTACTTAATTCCTTTGATATATGTATTTCTCTATTTTATGAAGAGTTCTTGGATTCAATGGAAGCAAAACTCTGATTTTAAAAAGGCAACTCAAGTGAGCTACTAAACAGCACCAATCAAAACTTTTCTCATTAGCAGTGTCTCTGCATCTAAATTGTTAATCATCGGTTACAGAGGATTAAATAGCAAGTCCCATTTTCTAGATCTAAATTGTATTTTGGTGCTTTGAATTTTGAATTAGGTTAAAGAACACACCATATGCTTGGCCATGGTAGGAGACTAGCATTGACGCTGTTATGACTGTCTCTAACCACAAACATGTCCATCGATCTTTCAGAAAGCTGAGGGGATATTTCTCTTCATGTGTTATCGGACTTTTACCAAGACTCAATCAATGTTAGTTGTAAATAACTTTTTAAGCCCAAACAAAGATAGCTATTCTGTGCTGTGTGAAGGTAAAAGTCATCGTTTAAGAATTTAGTTTTATTGCTTCACTTCAAAACTTAGAGTTTTAAATTTTACAACACCTAATTGTGACAGTTATTCAACTGTAATGCAATGGCTTGAAACCTACAATATTATTTTAACCTGCAATGTTTTATGCAAAATTGTATGCTCGATTCTACAAATTGCTTGTATTACACCAAAAATCATTACTTTTCTTCCTTCTTGCCATAATCAAGCATCTGAAAATAGTCCCTGCATGCTTTTTGGAAAAAAAAGAAAATACGTTCAAAGCAGTCATTGTAGGGAA
>NW_006798666.1:665764-712290 GCF_000442215.2 Lipotes vexillifer | reverse complement strand
TAGGGAAAGGCTTACAGTATTTCTCATTTCTGGAAAAGTATAACCATTCATTAATTGCCTATCTTAAAATTCCTATAAGGCTGACTTGGATCTCTGACTTAAGTATAGAAGTGAGGTTTTCACTTTCATTTAATGTTATTATTATTATTATCATCATTTAAATAATGATTTGTAAACCACAGCTTGATTTGGTGTTGCCAGTGTGTTCTGTGTCTTCACTGTAATTGGTAGATTACTGCGGTGTTAATTTAAAAAAATAAATACACTATAGCATCATATCTGTTTGGGAACACACACTTTGCTCTTTGTGTATTGTAACTAAATGGTTAGTAAATCTTAAGACATGTGGTGACTAACATATCCCTTAGATGGGAGGTTTGTTATTTTAAATGTGCTGAAAAAAGTACAGACATGGTGACAGCAAGCAGGGGTCAAACTGAATGTCTGTGAGCATCGTTTTTCTTGTTTGTCTGTTTCCTTGACTCTTTTCATGATCTGTGAACATCTGCTTCTTCTCAAAGAAGTCCCTTAGAAAGCGTTTGTGCCTAACACATCCCACAAATGTGGTGATGACTGGAACACAATTGGAAGATTCCTAATAACCGACTTCCGTAAATAACCCCAGTTAAGAGAATGACCTAAAGTGGAAGTCTTCCGTATCTCTGACACTGGCGATACATTTAAGAAGAACTTAACAAAGATTACACATTAAATGGGGCAGGGCCTCCAGATAGACTTGAGGACAGAAAACAAAAACAAAAGCAAAAACTCTAAAATGGATCCATGCTGCCTGTTATGCCTTTTATGGATATAATACTTATAATAGCAAAATGAGTTGTTATGTTTAATTTCTAACAGATCCCAGCTTGTGTGGAAGGAATCAACCTTACTAGTCAGTGTGATGTTATCATGAATGTGCTGGTGACCTCTGATGGCGCATCAGAGACGGTGTGAAAAAGGGATTGTTCAGTCTACCTAGAACCTATTTGGAAGCTGCAAGACCATTTATATATCAGTACAAAACTCTTATTTTATTAAACTATTGAGAATTAACTTCGATTTATTAAGATCATGTATTGGTCCTTTAAATTATTAAAGGTTTACATTTGATAGGACTAATGGGTTTGGTAGTGAAATATTTTTATATATATAATTTTTTTTTTTATTTTGAGCACTATTGGGAAACATAAGCAAAATTGAATTGCATGGTCTTTCAGTGCAACCATAAAATTTTTATTCACTTTGTAATAGAATGGACAAGAAAAACCCCTAAGGTTTATATGTCAAACTAATAAAGTGGTACAGGGTAAATTATACACATATATATGTATGAATATATATACTTAGGTAAAAAAAAATTGACTCACATTCCTGTAACATAAAAGTCCATTGCTAGTTGAAAAGTGACCTCTTTTCTCTGTACATAGATAAAGGATGGAGTTTTAAACTGTACAGAAAGAAATGTATTATTGTAAAGATTGGTCTTTCTGCTGCTGGGAAAATAGTAAAATAGCTGATTCTTACAACAACTGTATGATCAGGGACGAGTTAGATAATTTCTTTTGTCTTTGCTCAAAGCCATACATATATAAAGATTATTAATAAATTCAACAGAAAATAAACTAAAATCATGAATATTTTATTTTATCAATATACTCTAATCAAACATTTTGTTTTATTAAAGAGTACAGATTTGCCTCTGTCTTTCTATCTTTACACCATAAGATTTCCAAGAGGGCTTTTACTTGGTAATCATCATAAAATTAATTATAGGTATTCTCTAACTAACTGTAGAAAGAAAAGAACTTAAATAGAACATGGATTTTCCAGCTATTCCTGTGTTTTTTACCTCTTCTGTAATGTTCAAGTTGAGGGTTTTTTTTTCAGTTCTTCACACTGTACTTCCTTAGCACGTGGTTGTTGTCCAATTTCAAAATACAGGCATTTCTGTGCTATTATTGGATATGGGGATGAGAAATAATTGCCCTCTAGTTTACATATACAAACCTATTTTATGATAGCTTTAGGTCTTGCAAAGTCTTCGGACGGTGACAGAACCTCCGTATACCATCAGATTTTGAATCAAACCCAAAGCGTGAGATAGAGTATATTGCAGTGAGTGAAGGATTCTCAAAAACTCTAAGGAAAAATGGCAGGAGTGCAAATAGATTATAGTCGTCAAATAAATAACCTGTCTCCCGGTCTCTATCACCACTCCTTAAGTGAATAATTCCCAGATGGATGCTGCTCCACTTTCCAAAGGTGGGTGCTTTTCCAGTTACAAACTTAAACGAACATAACATCTGGAAGACACTATAAAGTACACAGTCGAGTTACTAGAATAATCCTAATGGACTTGAGTGATTTAAACAATATGATGTGTTTTGAATTTTAGGTGTATTATTATTTCAAATTCTGAATTATTTACACTTCAAAGTACAAACAATCTCTACTGTCTTTCAGGCTTATTTTTAAAGACTCCACGCCTTTTTTTTCACTTAACTGTTTATATTTGTTAATTTTACTATGGTACTTTGCTACTGTGGATCTCACTTCCATCATTTACCACAAGGTTTCTCTCCCTTCTACCTCTACCCTTCTA
The DNA here is from genome assembly GCF_000442215.2 of Lipotes vexillifer. NCBI lineage: Eukaryota > Metazoa > Chordata > Mammalia > Artiodactyla > Lipotidae > Lipotes > Lipotes vexillifer. The sequence continues at coordinate 709,688 of NW_006798666.1, read as the reverse complement.
GAATATGTGCCATAAAACCCAGATGTGATTATTTTGTTCCTATGCACTACACCTAGCAAAGTTTTATTACATGCTCTATTTGAAAAATTGCTTATACTGTACAATATGAAAGAAATGAGGTCCTTATAGCATAATTGGATGCTGAGCATCAATAGCTGAAAGGAATGGCCAAAATTTTTAAGTGTGACTAGCTGCATGCACTGAATTGTTAGTTGTTGTTGTTGTTGTTGTTGTTGTTTTTTTTGAGCAGCATGTGCTCAGATCTTTTCTTTTCTTTTTTAAATTAATTAATTTATTTTTGGCTGCATTGTGTCTTTGCTGCTGTGTACGGCCTTTCTCTAGTTGCAGCGAGTGAGGGAGAGCTGCATTGTGTCTTCGTTGCAGTGCGCAGGCTTATTGCGGTGGCTTCTCTGGTTGCGGAGCATGGACTCTAGAGCGCAGGCTCAGTAGTTGTGGCGCACGGGCTTAGTTGCTCCACGCAAGGCATGCCACGCAAGGCATGTGGGATCCTCCCGGACCGGGGCTCAAACCCATGTTCCCTGCATCACAGGTGGATTCCTAACCACTGCACCACCAGAGAAGTCCCTGCATTGTTAGCTCTATAACTTTATTCACTCTGTCCTTTTTCCAAGAAAATCGGATGGAAGAAAGATTTGCTGTTGTATTCAGGGTTAAGTATACCTGCTACTGGCACTCAAAAGCAGTGACTTTCTTAAGTAATTTTGATCCTTTTTAAAAAATAGCATATATATTTTATAAACTGGCCAACACTGAAGTCAATCATGAGGAAAATGTCCGCTTTTAAAAGAGAACAAGGAAAGTAGAAAGTACCTTGCCAAAATTCATCAAGGATTTATAATAGAAGCAAACTGGCCATATTCCTCCTCCTCCCATTTTGGAGTTTTTCACCAGAGGCCACATTCCTTCCTTCTCTGGGAGCAATTGACATTTCCATTAATATTTGTCGTTTTGTTCTTCATCATTTCCTTCATAGCTTCAGGGTGTGAAAGCATGAACTTCTCTATACAGGAAAAAATTTATGATATATTCACAAATCTGCCACCAGAAAAAGATAGTTTTATTATAATTGTTTAGAAGAAAATATTAGTGATTTTGTAATACTTGATTGCTTTTCAGTTTTGATAACTCCCTCAATTGTATTGAAAAGGTGCAGTTTTGAGTTGCTCAAAGTATGATATTCTGATATCTAACTTAATGAAGTATTTCATTTGAGAAATATTAAATAGTATTTAATGGATAAAAAACTTGCATACACTATATAGCATATTATCTCCATATAACTCCATGCTAAAAATCAAAAATAGATATTAACAATATTGGCTTATAAACAAGCATATGGAGAGATTCAAGTGATTGTTCTCTTCACAGTAATTACCTTAAAATGCTAAACATATATCCCAAAGCCAGTAGCATGAGTCAAAATATATTTGACCACCCAATTCAGAACATCTAAGGACCAGTAGCAAGTTGATGTGAGTATCCTCAACTGTGGTTTATCTCTACTTGGTAACAGTAAATTCCATTTTGGGAGTCAGCCAAAACTCATTTGAAGTCCAATTTTCTTCATACAGTCAATGATCTAGCTTGGCATCACTATTTGCAATCAAAAACAATTATGATTATTTTTATGTGTGGCTCATAAATTGTCTCTGAAGGCCTTTTAGACATGTTCCAAGACCCTTTAGATATGTATAGCTTCCCAAATTCAAACTCTCAAGATTCTAAACATCTGTAATATTTATCTATAAAGGTCTAGTAACTATAGCTTTATATACAACCTAAGGTTTTTTTGTGTTTTTTTTTACTCTAATAGAAGAACAATGATCAAACCTATTGATTTGGGCTTGTTTTGCATAGTTCTTTTTGAAGGGATGATTATTTACCTTACATATGACATCCTATATTTCTGTGAATAAACAGTATTAAATTGTAATTTCTCCATATTTGAAACTCTCAGATAATAGCTCCTTAAGCTGGTACCTGTAATGAAAGCTTAGTCTTCCCCAAGCTAGTTTATTATTAGCCTTTACATGAACCACATAAGCAGAATTCTACTACATGATTTTGTTAATTACTCCAAGATATGAATGTTGGCAAGCTTTGAGACTCTATCTTTTTATTAAAACAATTTGTCATATAAATTGATTGCAAACATATATCAAAATTTTAGTTCAAACTTGACAAGAGAGTTCTGAGTAAGCCAATCCAAACATTCCATCTAGGTTGAACTATTTTGTAAGAAAAAAAAAATCAGTTTAACAATCATTTTTTAGAAAATTATCTGGTTAAAGATTATCAACCTCTTTATAAATTTGAGTATTAGTAGAGTGAGGAAATATTCCCAGTAAAGATCTTAACTTCTTGAAATTCTGTCAGAAAATTGCTCAAGCATTTTAACATGAATGGTAACTGCTTTCCAAAAGGACAGTAAAATATGTCCCAGAAAAAGTTCTGGCCCTAAGTAGGTCTAAGGTATACCTTTTTCCTTTAAGTTGTAAAATACATTGTATGACAGTAAAAGGTAAACTTTTCTGCACACTTTTCAAGTGACTTCAATAATTATATCTACCTAAAGAGTCAGTTTATAGCTGCAAAATATTGTGTCTGTGATAGCCCATCAAAATTTATTCCTGCCTATTTTCTCAGCATAATCTCAAAACACATGTTTCTTTCATGGCAAAAAATAGCATAGTTTCTTGCAAAAATAAGTTGTGACACTTCTAAAGATGCTGTATCTCTCCAGATTATGACGTATTTGACAGAAAGGCTTATGTTATATAAGGAGATCATGACTTTGAAAACTGACTTTTTTCATTTATTTTAGACCTGAGAGCAAGAAAAATTAGGGGAATTGACCACCAGCCAAAAACTGACACTTCACATCTCCGTTCTTAAGCTATCCTAAACTAATCTTCTATACGTCAACGCAAATCAAGACTTCTACCTCCCCACCTTACCAGGAATTGTTTTAGGATCCAAAGGGCTTACAGGCCCTTGGATTCACAAGGAAACAAACTCTGCCAACAATATACATTGGAGGAGCAATTCAAGTACAGTGCATGAAAAGAGGAAAAGTGACACTGAAGGAGATCAAATATATACATGAAAAGAGCTTTAAATATTCATTTTGATAGTGAAGAGTGTCACCTTATTAATTCTAAAGAACAAAAAGGAATATGACATAGAAGAGCTTATGAAGATCTACTTTAGAATATGTAGCACAGAATTTGGTTCATTATGGAGGGGCTGATTGTTGTCTTCACTTATTACCACATTCTCTCTTCCTACTTCCTTTCTGCTATATTTTCATAGATTCTTCAGTCTCTTTAAAGATGTTTTCTATGAACCTTTGGTAACAATGTATCTAATAATCTCCTTATTTGTTATGACAAGTCTTCTCAAATAATCACATACTCTTGTTTACAATGTAGCTAAAAATGTATTCCTTAAGCAAAGATATGCATTTCAAAGGAAACCACAAAGTTTTATAAGTATCAAATAAAATAATGAGGCAGAACTAATTAGCTTATAACGGTGAAAGTGAAGGGAGAAGCCATATGTTATAGGAACTCAGTTTCAACATATTAGAAATTAAAGATACATTAGGAAGGAGGAAATTTTCAGGAAACATTGAGATATTTTTATGCCTATGTTTCAGAACTAATCTTACATCTTATCCATGAGGTATTAACCATAGCATCAATATAAATCCTGGGTACTTCCCTTCAAAAAAAAGTCACTGTTTTGGAGAGGGGAGGGTATAGATTGAACTAAGACTGTGAAAAGGCCTGAAAACGTGGCCTATTCAGAAATAAGAAAGAACTAAAATGCAGCTTTTCAACTGAAAAAGAAGCAAACACATTGGTGGACAAAGAATGGCTCAGCAGGAGGAGATATCTGTAGGTGATTAGGGCAGGACACATAGAGGGTTTCTTCTACTACTAGAGCATACTCAAGAGTGAAAGGTTGTCAAACGATTATGGAACTTAAACACAGGAAATCCACTAACACTATATACACTCACACAAAGCTGCATACTATCAAAGATACATATTGTCTCCTATACCTACAACAGCAGAATTCTTTTTTTGTAAAGAGCTCCAATCTAATGGGTACCAATCCCTAGAGTGTGTGGGTTTGTATAGGCAAAATAGGAAATAAAAAAAAATTTCTGATCTAACTATGTACTAATATTTATACATTAATTTTTAAACTATTTTACCACAAATACCTTTTTATAAGGTCTGATTCACATTACACATAAGAAACAACATGTGTTCATTAAAAATTTGTTTTATTCCATCAATGACACTCATTTCAGAAGAGTAATGGGATTATTACCAAATATTAGTTATAAAAAAGGGGTATAGATAGGGTTAAGAATCATTGTCTTAAATACTGATATGTGTAGGGATTTGTGCTTCATTCTCTTTATTAGCATTACTGCTAAACAGATTTCTAACTTTTATATAACAGTACATTTTATAATAGAAAGTAAATATTTGGAGTTGGGAAGAATAAACGTAAGAATAGGCAGCAGCAAGGGAAAAGTTGTCAAATTAATTTGAAAATGAGAATTGGACTATATTTCCTACAGGCTTCCTATTATCAGATTTATAAAATTTAAAATGAAGAATATAATTATTAAAAAATAACCTAAAAAGGGAAGGATCATGAGCCTTATTTTGCAATAATTAATTAATTAGTCAATTAATCAACCACTCAATCTTGCAGACTGCCCAGCAGTAGCTGATTCTTTGAACAGCCAGAGGACTCACCAAGATGGTAACATCTAAACAAGGTCTGTTAGTCTTTTATCCATAATATTTCCCTTGTGTTGTTTAGAATTCTGCTATTTAATCACTCCATTTGGTTTCATTTGTGTCCATTTCTTGTATACATGTTGCCTTAGTGGTACAATCACACTAAGCCATTAGTTCTACCTATAATTTAGAACTATATAATTTAGAATGGTCTATTAATTCATCAAAATCATTCCTTAAACACATATGGTGTGGCAAGAAGTATTCTGGATGATGTGGATATGGCTGTAGACAAGAAAGATATAAATCTGTTCCTTCATGATGCTTATATCCTTCTGGGAAGGAATACATCATAAGTAAATAAGAAGATATGTAATAATTCAGATGGTGAAAAGAGCTTTGGAGAAAAACAGTGCAGGAAAGAGAAAAGGCAGAGTCAAGAATAGGGATTGAGGAGGATTTGCTATTTTTTTGGGTTTTTTTAGAAATGTCAAAAGAAACCTTTTACTGGTCCCAGTTTTCCCCTCTCACAGATACGTGTCAAGGGCACACTGATGGCAATCAGAGGTGTCAGACCAAGGAGAGGAAAATGGCACTGGGGACTTTTTTTGGCCTTAAGCAGGTGGCAGACCTCCCTGTCACTCGCATTTTTTTTTTTAACATCTTTATTGGAGTATAATTGCTTTACAATGGTGTGTCAGTTTCTGCTTTATAACAAAGTGAATCAGTTATACATATACATATGTTCCCATATCTCTTCCCTCTTGCGTCTCCCTCCCTCCCACCCTTCCTATCCCACCCCTCTAGGTGGTCACAAAGCACCGAGCTGATCTCCCTCTGCTATGTGGCTGCTTCCCACTAGCTATCTATTTTACGTTTGGTAGTGTGTATATGTCCATGCCACTCTCTCACTTTGTCACAGCTTACACTTCCTCCTCCCCATATCCTCAAGTCCATTCTCTAGTAGGTCTGTGTCTTTACTCCCGTCTTGACCCTAGGTTCTTCATGACCTTTTTTTTTTTTCTTAGATTCCATATATATATGGGTTAGCATACAGTATTTGTTTTTCTCTTTCTGACTTACTTCACTCTGTATGACAGACTCTAGGTCCATCCACCTCACTACAAATAACTCAATTTCGTTCCATTTTATGGCTGATTAATATTCCATTGTATGTATGTGCCACATCTTCTTTATCCATTCATCTGTTGATGGACATTTAGGTTGCTTCCATGTCCTGGCTATTGTAAATAGAGCTGCAATGAACATTTTGGTACATGACTCTTTTTGAATTATGGTTTTCTCAGGGTATATGCCCAGTAGTGGGGTTGCTGGGTCGTATGGTAGTTCTATTTGTAGTTTTTTAAGGAACATCCATACTGTTCTCCATAGTGGCTGTATCAATTTACATTCCCACCAACAGTGCAAGATGGTTCCCTTTTCTCCACACCCTCTCCAGCATTTATTGTTTCTAGATTATTTGATGATGGCCATTCTGACCGGTGTGAGATATCTCATTGTAGTTTTGATTTGCATTTCTCTAATGATTAATGATGTTGAGCATTCTTTCATGTGTTTGTTGGCAATCTGTATATGTTCTTTGGAGAAATATCTATTTCTGAAAAACTATCAAACTACCACTGGCATTTTTCACAGAACTAGAACAAAAAATTTCACAATTTGTATGGAAACACAAAAGACCCCGAATAGCCAAAGCAATCTTGAGAACGAAAAATGGAGCTGGAGGAATCAGGCTCCCTGACTTCAGACTATACTACAAAGCTACAGTAATCAAGACAGTATGGTACTGGCACAAAAACAGAAATATAGATCAATGGAACAGGATAGAAAGCCCAGAGATAAACCCACCCACATATGGGCACTTTATCTTTGATAAAGGAGGCAAGGATATGCAGTGGAGAAAAGACAGCCTCTTCAATAAGTGGTGCTGGGAAAACTGGACAGGTACATGTAAAAGTATCAAATTAGAACACTCCCTAACACCGTACACAAAAATAAACTCAAAATGGATTAAAGACCTAAATGTAAGGCCAGACACTATCAAACTCTTAGAGGAAAACATAGGCAGAACACTCTATGACATGAATCACAGCAAGATCCTTTTTGACCCAATTCCCAGAGAAATGGAAATATAAATAAATAAATAAACAAATGGGACCTAATGAAACTTAAAAGCTTTTGCACAGCAAAGGAAACCATAAACAGGACAAAAAGACAACCCTCAGAATGGGAGAAAATATTTGCAAATGAAGCAACTGACAAAGGATTAATCTCCAAAATTTACAAGCAGCTTATGCAGCTCAATAACAAGAAAACAAACAACCCAATCCAAAAATGGGCAGAAGACCCAGCTTTTGCTTGTCTGTAAAGGTTTTAATTTCTCCATCAAATCTGAATGAGATCCTTGCTGGGTAGAGTAATCTTGGTTGTAGGTTTTTCTCCTTCATCACTTTAAATATGTCCCGCCAGTCCCTTCTGGCTTGCAGAGTTTCTGCTGAAAGATCAGCTGTTAACCTTATGGGGATTCCCTTGTGTGTTATTTGTGTTTTTCCCTTGCTGCTTTTAATATGTTTTCTTTGTATTTAATTTTTGATAGTTTGATTAATATGTGTCTTGGCGTGTTTTTCCTTGGATGTAGCCTGTATGGGACTATGTGCTTCCTGGACTTGATTAACTATTTCCTCTCCCATATTAGGGAAGTTTTCAACTATAATCTCTTCAAATATTTTCTCAGTCCCTTTCTTTTTCTCTTCTTCTTCTGGAACCCCTATAATTCGAATGTTGGTGCATTTAATGTTGTCCCAGAGGTCTCTGAGACTGTCCTCAGTTCTTTTCATTCTTTTTTCTCTATTCTGCTCTGCAGCAGATATTTCCACTATTTTATCTTCCAGGTCACTTATCCATTCTTCTGCCTCAGTTATTCTGCTATTGATCCCTTCTAGAGTATTTTTAATTTCATTTATTGTGTTGTTAATCATTGCTTGTTTCCTTTTAGTTCTTCTAGGTGCTTCTTAAGTGTTTCTTGCATTTTCTCTATTCTATTTCCAAAATTTTGGATCATCTTTACTATCATTATTCTGAATTCTTTTTCAGGTAGGCTGCTTATTTCCTCTTCATTTGTTAGGTCTGGTGGGTTTTTACCTTGCTCCTTCATCTGCTGTGTGTTTTTCTGTCTTCTCATTTTGCTTATCTTACTGTGTTTGAGGTCTCCTTTTCGCAGGCTGCAGCTTCGTAGTCCCGTTGTTTTCAGTGTCTGTCCCCAGTGGCTAAGGTTGGTTCAGTGGGTTGTGTAGGTTTCCTGGTGGAGGGGACTAGTGCCTGTGTTCTGGTGGATGAGGCTGGATCTTGTCTTTCTGGTGGGCAGGTCCACGTCTGGTAGTGTGTTTTGGGGTGCCTGTGGCCTTACTATGATTTTAGGCAGCCTGTCTGCTAATGGGTGGGGTTGTATTCCTGTCTTGCTATTGTTTGGCATAGGGTGTCCAGCACTGTAGCTTGCTGGTTGTTGAGTGAAGCTGGGTGCTGGTGTTGAGATGGAGATCTCTGGGAGATTGTCGCCATTTGATATTACATGGAGCTGGGAGGTCTCTTGTGGACCAGTGTCCTGAACTTGGCTCTCTGACCTCAGTGGCATAGCCCTGATGCCTGGCTGGAGTACCAACAGCCTGTCCTCCACATGGCTCAGAATAAAAGGGAGAAAAAATAGAAAGAAAGAAAGAAAGAAAGAGAAAGAAAGAAAGAAGATAAAATAAAGTAGGATAAAGTAAAATAAATTTATTAAAATAAAAAGTAAAAACTAATTATTAAGAAAAAAATTTTTAAGTAAAAAAAAAACAAAACCAAAAAACAGACAGAACCCTAGGACAAATGATGAAAGCAAAGTTATACAGACAAAATCTCACACAGAAGCATACACATACACACTCACAAATAGAGGAAAAGGGGACAAAATTATCAGTCTTGCTCCCAAAGTCCACCTCCTCAATTTGGGATGAATTGTCTCCTCAGGTATTCCACAGATGCAGGGTACATCAGGTTGATTGTGGAGATTTAGTCCACTGCTCCTGAGGCTGCTGGGAGAGATTTCCCTTTCTCCTCTTTGTTTGCACAGCTCCCAGGGTTCATCCTTGGATTTGGCCCCGCCTCTGCACGTATGTCGCCTGAGGGCTTCTGTTCTTCGCTCAGACATGACGGGGTTAGAGGAGCAGCTTATTAGGGGGCTCTGGCTCACTCAGGCTGGCGGGAGGGAGGGGCACGGATGCAGGGCGAGCCTGCGGCGGCAGAGGCCAGCATGACGTTGCACCAGCGTGAGGCGCGCCGTGCGTTCTCCCGGCGAAGTTTCCCTGGATCACGGGATCCTGGCAGTGGCGGGCTGCACAGGCTTCCCGGAAGGGAGGTGTGGAGAGTGACCTGTGCTCGCACACAGGCTTCTTGGTGGCGGCAGCAGCAGCCTTAGCGTCTCATGCCCGTCTCTGGGGTCCGCGCTGACTGCCGCGGCTCGCGCCCGTCTCTGGAGCTCCTTTAAGCAGCGCTCTTAATCCCCTCTCCTCGCGCACCAGGAAACAAAGAGGCAAGAAAAAGTCTCTTGCCTCCTCAGCAGGTGCAGACTTTTTCCCGGACTCCAACCCGGCTAGCCGTGGCGCACTAGCCCCTTCAGGCTGTGTTCACGCTGCCAACCCCAGTCCTCTCCCTGGGATCCGCGCGAAGCCCGAGCCTCAGCTCGCAGCCCCGCCCGCCCCGGCCGTTGAGGAGACAAGCGTCTTGGGCTGGTGAGTGCCGGTCGGCACCGATCCTCTGTGCGGGAATCTCCCAGCTTTGCCTTCCGTACACCTGTGGCTGCGCTCTTCTCCGCGGCCCCGAAGCTCCCCAACTCCGCCACCCACAGTCTCCGCCCGTGAAGGGGCTTCCTGGTGTGTGGAAACCTTTCCTCCTTCACGGCTCCCTCCCACTGGTGCAGGTCCCGTCCCTATCATTTTGTCTCTGTTTATTCTTTTTCCTTTTACGCTACCCAGGTACGTGGGGGAGTTTCTTGTCTTTTGGGAGGTCTGAGGTCTTCTGCCAGCGTTCAGTAGGTGTTCTGTAGGAGTCGTTCCACGTGTAGATGTATTTCTGATGTATCTGTGGGGAGGAAGGTGATCTCTGCATCCTACTCTTCCGCCATCTTCTCCTGTCCCCTCACTTGCATGTCAAGGATTTGTTATTTTAAGCAGCATGATCAAGGAGATCATCACTGAGTTGAACAGTAAACAATGGCCCAAGAGGGTCTATCAATCAATATAACTAGGCCTCCTCCTGTGTCTTGCTACTTAAAGTAGGTTCATGCATCTGTATCATGTGGGACCTTGAAAGACATGCAGAATCCTGAACCTACCCTGTACCTACTAGCAAGAGTCTGAATTTTAACAACATCCCTAGGTGATTCATAAATGGATTAATATTTGAAAAGTACAGGGCTAGTAAAGTTTTAGGAGAGGTAAATACATTATAAGGGCATTTTAGGGAAATTTCAGGTGTAAGGACATTTCTGGAGATACCAAGTCAAATGTTGGATATCACTGCAAGGGATCTAGGCTAGACAGGAAAGGTGTCAAGACCTGACAAAAGCATGAATGTCATACAGAAACAAAGCTGAACACCTGTGAAAGCCAGTAAGTCAGATTTCATTCAGACAACTACAGTAGGGGAGAGAGACTCAGTGTAAACTGAGCTCACTCAACTCCACCAGAGGTTAAAAAAAAAAAAAAAAGTGGGAGGCTTTTTAAATGCTGAACGGTGCTAAAGAAAAGTAGTAAGTGTGTTAAGAGGGGTGGAGGTGGTCAGTGTGGTTGGTTGATGGGTGCTTATCTGATAGAGAAACAACTTTTCATATCTTTAGGAGAGAAGCTAGTTTTGCAAATTGGACAAGGTGCCCACCATAGTTAAGGGCTTACCCTCCTACAGGAACCAGGAGGCAGGACAGCTATATCTCTAGATGTTTACATTTCAAAGAGATGACTCCTAGGTCCCTGAGGAGATATTTCTAGTGTGGTAGAGTATTTACATCTCAAAGGGGAGAGAAATGATTTATAAGTGCAAGTTTTTTTTAAAGTAGCTACTCTAAGGGAAGAGAGGGGGGCCATAGTCATATTTTGGTTAGAACAAACAGTAAATTTCTTTGGCAAGGGTTATGGAGTTGTTGGACAGAGTCATTCATGCCAAGAATTTTGAAGTTTTTATGAAGATACTGAAACTGATGACAAACTACCTATTTGATAATTTTACCCATGACCATCCGTGGACTTACTCTTGGTCACACTGCCTTTCCAGGCCTGCCTCCTGGCATTCTTAATTAGAAATAAATAGGAAGAAATGGTGTTATTTCCCTATTTGGGATAAATTTGGTGCCATAAGCAGCCATATTTCTTAATTGCACATCAATCCAACATGTTTATTGCTTTTTGTAATATTTGTAATGCTAAGAATAATACATTGATGCTATAAAAATAAATAAATTTGGTCAATGCTTTGTGAATGACCTATTCCTCTGCCATATCCATATATCTGCAGTGCTTCGAAAACCCAGCTACAAAAACTGGCTTTCCTACTCACTATGTACCCATGGTAGAGTTATATAATCTTGTTATATTTCAGTTTCCATAATTGGAAAATGAAGAATTGAAATAGTTTCTACTTCCTAGGGTGATTAGCAGTATTAACTGAGATAAGCTTTGCAAAAAAAGTTTATCTCAACTCTTGACTCACATCAAACATTCTAGTTGCAATGAGCAGAATTTTCTAAGTCATACAGGGCTACCTGGAATATGAACTAGGTGAGGCCGACATCTCAAACCCAGCTTTCCTAAAGGAAGGAGCTATGCATGCAGTCTTGATTTTCCAGGGGAATTCAGGCTTCTAATCACTACAACATTCCTCAGGACCCAAGACCTCCAGGTGTTAGGCGGCTGATATTTTCAGATGCCTTCTGTAAACAGCTGACAACCACATATCCAGTCTTCTTGGTGTCAATCAGTCCTACTACTGATAAGGCAATGTCCCTCCACTAACACACTGGTCCCAGCAAGAGCCTCCATGAGATATGAGACAGAAATGGGAGCATAAGCCTGCTCTTAACATAAACTTTGTGACAGTAGAATTCATCCTACTGCCAGGTAGGCATGGTGCATGAGAGGAGAAGCTCCAAACAGGACAGCATGCCTGACACATGGGATGATAAACATTATTATAATCTTGCCTCTTTAAAGTAAGAATCTGTAATACAATGCAGTAGTCACCATGTTGTTGGTAATGTTGATGATGATTAAAATGTGTGAGTATACACACACACACACACACACACACACACACACACACACACACAGGAGTTTGGTTCCACATATAAAGCCTTGTCTTTTATGACTTATTTAGGAAGAGGAAGGTTTCTGAAAGGCATCACACTCCAAGTACTCTCCTCTTTGAAGTACAGATCCAATTAAAGTGTCTAGTGCCTATTTCTGTTTGATGTTCTGAGAGAGATGACAACTGTGCAACTGAAGCTCTATAGCTGTCTAAGTGTAGTCCAACTCCTCTGGCATGAAGCAAGCATCCTGCCCCTAAGAATTTGACCTTCTGTCCTGCCCTTCCCTTTAAATTCAGGCTGCTGGCTGGGCAGCAAGATCTTAGGGAGGAGATATAAGACCATTTTTTAGAACTGATACTTTAAAATCTCCTACTGCAATTGCAAAACCATAATATGTTTTGGTGGGTAAACTCTGCAGGAAATCATCTGAACTTAGTTCTTAAAGCTTTGTTCTCAGCAGGAGCTGAGATCTAAACTTCTCACTATTATTTTGTGAGATATATATATATATATATATATATATATATATACACCCATCTCATTTCAGAGTGCTTTAGTGTTACTGTGGTGAACATTGTTGTTAGAAATCTCTAGACAGGTGATAAAAGTATAGAACTAAAATAATCAAAGAATTATGAAGTCTGAAAATTGAAGCTTCCAGGAATTTCAAATCAGCTCCATCTATTGAATCAAATACTTGGCCCATTAGTAGAAGGCCAGAGCTGTTCCCTTCATGCACTGTTTATTGCTAAAATAGATATTAAGATTTAATAGATTAGGGTCGAGGGAATGAATCCCTGTTAGGACAGAAAGAGAAATTTACTTCTAAATTTCCCTTTATTTTTTAAAGATTAAATTTAGTTACTTCATTTTACTGGTGATATAACTAGGAAAGAGACATACTATTTTTAGGGAGATAACTTACTACACATATCAATTGTAGTATTTTGTGACCCTTCTTTTTTTGTCTCTTTTTGTCTTAAAACAAGGTGCTTTTATAGGCTAGCAGTTTAGCTTAACCTAAAATTTATAGACGTGAATTTTTGACATTGGACATGGCATGAAAAGCTTAAATGTTTCCCATGCTCTTAACATACCTGATTCTCCTAGACACTGGCCAATTATTAACACTTGAGTCATTTTTTTTTAGCACACTTCTTACTTCAGTGACAAGTTCCTTTTTGTCATGCATAAGCAAAACCTACAATTTATATTTTAGTGTAGATATGATAAAAGTGAATTCATCTTTGAATCATCTAACTGCCCTGTTCTATATTATTCCATCCTTTTGCAATCTTTCAGTACTTTTAAATATATATATATATATTTTTTAAATTAATTAATTAATTAATTTATTTTTGGCTGTGTTGGGTCTTCGTTTCTGTGCGAGGGCTTTCTCCAGTTGCGGCGAGCGGGGCCACTCTTCATCGCAGTGCGCGGGCTTCTCACTATCTCGGCCTGTCATTGCAGAGCACAGGCTCCAGACGCACAGGCTCAGTAGTTGTGGCTCACGGGCCCAGTTGCTCCACGGCATGTGGGATCCTCCCAGACCAGGGCTCGAACCCGTGTCCCCTGCATTGGCAGGCAGACTCTCAACCAGTGTGCCACCAGGGAAGCGCATCTTTCAGTACTTTTACCAGGAATAAAATAGATCTGATATTGCTAAAAACTTAAAGTGAGTTAATTAACTCTTAATTCTTCCAGGTGTATTTGACTGGAGAGAAGTAATTTGATAGAGAAGAAGGTATTAGACTAAGGAAAGCCTTCATTGTAACCCTAAAAACTTTCAACTTAATAGATAGGCAAATGCCATTGATGGCATTTGAGTAGAAAACCAAAACCTTTTAGAAAGAATATCATTCTACAGTTGACCCTCTGTAACCATGGTTTCCACATCTGTAGATTCAACTAACTTTGGATTGAAATATTTTAAAAAATCCAGAAAGTTCCAAAAAGCAAAACTTAAATTTGCTGCTTGCTGGCAACTATTTACATAGTGTTTACATTGTATTAGGTATTTAATATAAGTAATCTAGAAATGATTTAAAGTATACAAAGGAACTGTATAGGTTATATGCAAATACTACACCCTTTTATGTAACAGACTTGAGCATCTTTGGATTTTGGTTTCTGCTGGAGGTCCTGGAATGAATCTCCCACAGATACCAAGGGATGACTGTAAAGGATGAGTTAGGTGGCAGAGGCCTGAATCTTGCAGAAAAGTTAACAGATTTGTGAAGAGTTCCAGTTCAATTTGCGGTTTGAACTTCAGTGAGGTTGGTGATTTATACAAATGATCTCCTGATTTGTACAAATCACAAATTTTACAAACTGAAACATAGTGTCAACTACATGGTAGATACTCAGTAAATAATGATTGATTGAATAAATGAATGAAGTATAACCATTCTAAATATCCGATTAGAAGAAATTAAAAAAATATTTGGTGTCTGTATTAGGAGTTGTTGCTTCTTTCTCTTAAAGAATAACTGGAGGAATATAGCCATTTAAGATATTATGTATAAAACCAAAATTCTTTGAGGTAGCGCATCATCCTTTATTGTTCAGTATTTTTGGCAACACAAGTTAGCTTCCAGAAATTGTGTCTTGAGCCTGAAATAACTGATAAATCTGAAGTTAAGGGTTTCAAAAACAGCTATGTATTGAATATAAAATGGTAACTTTTTGTGACCTGATAATCGTTTCACAGGAGAAGTAAAGCTTCTATCTTTTGTACCAAAGAAGACAATCATTGGTCAGACATCATCAGGCAAAGCTGACCATAGAGTCATGTTTTTCATCTTAAATAAAGTAAACCTACCTGTGGCTCCCATTTGACCAAGATAGTCTCAGTGTTCTTCTAAGCTTAACTAAACTTTAATTAGCCTTCTTCCTAACTGTAGGCCCCTGACTTTCTTTTCTAAGAGCATTTGCTTTAGTTTTAGCAAACTTGCTCTGTAAATTCTTTGTCTCCCTTTTTGAGATGTAAATCTCCTACAAACCTGTAATGTCTTTCTCAAGGAACTAGAGGTCATCTCATTTGAAATGTAGTCATGGAGAAAATTAGAGCTCCTGCCTCCCGGTCTCTAAGGGAGGGTAGGAAACTAATTTCAGTAAGTGCCAGTTAACAAACACAAGGATGGCCTAATCACATTAACCAATCTTTCTGCAATGTCCTCCAGTGCTTTTCCATTAACTCACCCTAACATTTAAGAATACTCCCACCTTTTCATTCAGCATAGTTGAGCTCAATCTCTCCCCTACTGCAATAGTCTCAAATAAAGTCTTCCTTGCTCAGTTCACTGGTCAGATGAAATTTTTCTTTTACACATTATAGTTGCAATCCAGTCCTGCTTCTTTCTCTCTCAATTTCACTTCAGACTTGTGTTCTTTGCACTCTCAAATCTTTCTTGCCTCATTTTCTAAAATTCTGCTTCTGCCACCATTTTATAAAAGTTTCCTTATTGCCTCATTCAATTTATTCACAGTTCTCATTTTCATAAATCTCTTTTTTCTTTTGAAGTAATCTTCTGTTCTACCCTTAAACCCAATACAATTCTTTCTTGAAATTTCTCCCTTGACTTCCATGATTCGATTTTCCAATGCATTAGTTATAGCACACCTTTTGTTGTTGTCTTTTATCCCCTTCAGTTTTAAAGTGTTCAAGTTTGAATTATTTTATTCTCCTGAACCACAAGAGTCCCCTGTTCCATGTTCCTACGTTTTTTAGTGGTATCAGATTTTTACCAGCACTCAAACTAGAAACTATGGTCTACAATTAGACTTTTTCCCCTTCCTGTTTTTATGCCTCAATACAGTTTGTCACATTTCCCTTTTCATTTTTTTCCTCCAAATTGTCTTATATTCAATCAGCCAGCTCTATTTTCACTATTGTTATCCCAATCAAAACCCTTGTCCCTAACTTTGTTTTTCCCAATTTTGGCTTCTGCAAAACTTTTCCTCCACCTACACTCTCCTACCTCTTTACGTTCCACATAATCTTCCTAACATACCACTTATTTCACTTTGCTACCCAGGTTTGAGGGCATTTCCAAAGTAATCAAGTTAATGTCTTTTAAGTTATTCTGCATAGACATACTCATATCTTCCTTTTTACTAATTCTACCCACCAATTGCCATTCCCACTGTTACATCCTACCTGGATAATTTTTAGCAAGTTATTCAACCTCTCTGAGCCTAAATTTCCTCATCTGTGAGATGGAGATGATGATAACAATGATGCACCTCCTTCACAAGTTTCCTGTATTGAATGACTAGACCTTTGGTGTGAATGCTCCTACAGTACCTAAAACACAGCATACCCTATTCAAGTGTTAGTTGTTATGATACTGAAGACTGCCAAGTCTCCAGCTCCAATTAATCCTCTCTTCTGCACTTCAGACCCATCCATCCAACTGCTTTCTCCATATGTGTATTCCACAATTACCCAAAGATGTCCAAAACTAAACTCTATATTTTTATGCTCAAACCTACTGTTCTTCCTATGTTTTATATTTTAATACCACTATACCATAGGTGCCCAAACCTTGAATCTGAAAATCATACCCACACTTTCTCTCCTTTGGCCTAATGCAGTCAGCAATTCCATTAGCATTTCTACTCTATTACTGTTTTTTGAATCCTTTTTCTCTACTTCAAGACTACCTCTCTGAGCAAAAGCTCTTTCCGAAGTAAAACCAGCCAGTCTTTTGTTTCCTCCTCCATCGTCCGTTATCTTTATTATGTATAACAAAAACCTGGGTGATCAAGTACTAGCAGAAACTCTCTTCTATGAGGGAGGAAGGGAGGTGATTGTAAAAACTCATAATTTTATATATTTCTTTTCTCCCGCTCACATAATAAAGAAAAAGTGTTGTTATTTTTTATAAAACACTTGATTTTCCTGATGTGGCTCCCCACTAGTCTTTCCTAGTCTACTCTTTCCATATAGATCACTAATTACTCCAAAATCATGGGAAATTCAAAGGATATGGGGAAACAGCAGGTTAAATATTTATTATAAATATACTGTACCATTTTGCCCATCTCTTCCCAGATCTAGGTGAGTGAGTCTAGGCAGAAGATCTTTTTCATTTCTCAGTTGTAAAATCTGAAGGTCTTAAATCAAGTTTTGATATATATTAAAGCCACTTGTATTTCAAGGATTTGTGAGTGAGGACGATTTTTTTCTTTTCAAAAACATCGGTCCTTCTTTGCCTTTTGTTAGATACACCTAACCGGGTTTTTGTTGCTGTTGTTGTTTACTTTTTTACTTTGAGGGAAGTGGAAACAGTACAGTGTTTAGTGAGTGATGAATTAATGTCTTCTTAAAGTTTAGGTCAAATAAGTGTAAACACATACAGCACCTGCAGACACTCCCACATAAAGAAATCTTATATTTGCCTTTCTTCTTTATTCTCTTAACCACCATTATCCTCTAGATATAGAAGACATGAATACTCAGTAAAACAGGAGCAAGATCTCTTTTCTTCAAGCAAATATATTCCAAGGAAATAAAGAAAAATTTTCTTGTTCCTCTGAGGAAGTTCAGATTGTATATATGCATGTAAATTTACTTTGACTGTATTGTGATTTCTTTTTCTTCTGTGTATGTGGGAGGAATAGAAGAATATTCAGTGAGAAAAATTTTGGAATATTTTACCCTGGTATCATTGTGCGAAATGACTTAGCAATTCAAGTCAATCATTTCTTCATCAGCTGCTGCTGTTAAGGTACATTTGTATTTTAGAATTGATTTCCTGCTTAGCTGAATACTGTTTCTTAATGTCTGAAGGCAAGTGTAACACATTTTTTCTAAAAGCCACCCACACTGCCATTGCAACAATCAATTATTAATTCTATGGAAGTTGTACATATACAGTAATTATTTGTATTCTGGCCATTAAAAATGATTTTAAAAATATACCAAGAAATACATCAGTCACCTAACACTATGCTGGGCCAAGGAGGGGGAAAGCTGCAAAGGAATGTAAAATAAAGACTTCCTGTAATGTAATAGCAGTTGGGAAGACAAAATCAAATACATCTATGTGGAAAAAAACATAGATTTGCAAATTAACATATCAAAAAATACACATCAGTTTCTTAATGTTAAAAATTTTGTTGACTTTACAAATATTTCTGAGAAATTAACTTACTGACTTTCTAAAATAAGAATATGTTATGACTTTTTTAAAAAGATGTTTCATTTAAAATTTATATGGCCATTTTGAATTTCATTATAAAAATGGATCTTAGGGCTTCCCTGGTGGCACAGTGGTTGAGAGTCCGCCTGCTGATGCAGGGGACATGGGTTCGTGCCCCAGTCCGGGAAGATCCCACATACCGCAGAGTGGCTAGGCCCGTGAGCCATGGCCACTAAGCCTGCGCGTCCAGAGCCTGTGCTCCTCAACGGGAGAGGCCACAACAATGAGAGGCCTGAGTACCGCAAAAAAAAAAGGATCTTAATTCTAGCTCACTTTATCAGCAATCCCATACTGAGTGCCAGCTAGGTATGAAGCAACAAACAAGATTCCTGCCCTCAAAGAGCTTACAGTATAAATGGAAATAAACCACTGTACCCCTACATTGGTAATTAACAAATGATTAAGTTTATCAGAAATTAATATAGAAAAGTGGTTCTCAGCCTTAGCTGTGCATTAGAATCACCAGGGGAGCTGATGCTAGGATCCCTCTCCCAGAGATTTGGGTTAGTTGGTCTGAGGTGTCACCTGGGCATTGAGAATTTTTAATTTTTCAACAACATTCTAATGTGTAGCCAAAACTGAGAACCATTGCTACAGATCCTGAGAGGAAACAGTTACCTTCACCTGGAATAATCATAGAAAGTTTCCCACAGGTGGTGGGTTTTCCATAGACAAACAGTCAAACTGAGTTTAAAGGCTAGAGAGGTAAGATATGCAGAGATGTGTCAGGAACATCAGAAACATGGGCAGTTAGGCAAAGAATCACACTAAGGCAAGAAAGCACAAGTTATATTTGTTGAATAATGCATAGAAGAAAAATAGGTGCCAGAAACAGAAGTAAATGTGAAGCTGAAGGAATTATCCCACTAGCTATGTATGTGCTGTACTGTTTCTTCTGATTTGTACCCATACTTTATAATGCATGCAAGTGATATGTTATCAAAACTGTACATCTGTTGTGGACTACATAGATGGCCATACCCTTTACTTTTACCTGTATCCTCACTAGTTACAAGTCCTACAATTAGCCTACCATTAAACCTATCTCTTTTTCCCCCTCTTCAATTTGACCTGGCCTTATGACATTTTTGGCCAATAGGACACAGTACAGTACAAGTTGGTAAAGTCCAGATCCAAGCATAGGCTACAAGAATCCTTGCACACTTCTACTCTCTGTCTTTTGGAGTTCTTTCCAGCCACAATATATGAAGCCCAAAATAACCTGCTAAAGTATGAGGAAGCACATTTTTAAAAAATTATTTATTTATTTATTTGGTTGCACCGGGTCTTAGTTGCGGCAAGTGGGCTCCTTTAGTTGCGGCTTGTGGGCCCCTTTAGTTGAGGCTTGTGGGCTCCTTAGTTGTGGCTCACTTGTTCCTTAGTTGTGGCACATGGGCTCCTCAGTTGTGGCATGTGAATTCTTAGTTGTGACATGTATGTGGGATCTAGTTTCCTGACCAGGGATCGAATCCGAGCCCCCCACATTGGGAGTGTGGAGTCTTAAACATTGCACCACCAGGGAAGTCTCAGAACCACATTAAGCAGAGACATGATATGCCAGTTTAGGCCATTCTAGGCCAGCAAGTGTCCAGTGATGAGCTGCTGACCCCAACTATATAAATGAGTCCAGTCAAGACCAGAAAAAACATCCAACAAACCCAATTCAAATGACCACCCTACAGAATTATATTATAAATGAATGGCTGCAATTTAATCTACTAAGTTTTGGAGTTTGTTGTTTTGCAACAAGAGCTAATTGCTAAAGTCTCATTTCCCCAGCTATTGTGACTGAGCCTTGTGGTAGACCAAAATAGATCAGTACAAGTTCTTCCTCAGAATATTTTCAACTGGAACTGGGTGAGAGATACTGTTTTTATCTTGGATTGTCAAACTGGTTGTATATGAGTACATATAAACCTAGGTGTCCTACTGTGTGGAGAAAACCATTTGCAGGAAAAAAAAAAGAAAAAATCTTAAATACAAGGAAATGATAACAAGAGACACAAAGTGTGAGAAGGCCCTTTTTGACAGTGTGTCCATCCTTGAATCAAAGTTTCCCTTAAGGCCAAGTCCACTTCTGCCTCCTTACTGAAATTTGGTTATAAGTCAATTTGTATAAATTCCTCTGTTTGGTTTAAACTAGTTCCAGTTGGGTTTCCGTCACATGCAATTGAAAGAGCCCTTACTCAGACTGTTTAGCCAATCAGGAAGAAACAAAATAAAATGTAATTGAGTTACTGAACAACCCAATACCTCACACATAAACTAAACCAGTTAATCAATAAACATTTGTTTAGGATCCACTCTAAATAAGACACCAAGTTAGGAGACGGGAATATGATCTATTATTAAAAGATTTGTATTCAAGTAGGAAGGATAGACCTGTACATCCATAATTAAGCCTTACAATCAGGAGACAAGAGGCAGTGGAAAGCTCCCTAACCTAGTCTTTTTTTTTTGAAAGAAAAATTCTTTAAATTCTATAGTGCTGAACGATTTCCAAAAGTTTCACACACATGATTTCATTTAATCCCATAATAAATCTTTACTTTTTCCCTACCTCCATATTGCCCCTCCCCCTTTCCTCTCCCCACCGGTAACCACTAGTTTGTTCTCTATATCTGTGAGTCTGGTTCTTTTTTGTCTTATTCACTAGTTTGTTACATTTTTTAGATTCTGCATATAAGTGATATCATACAGTATTTTTTTTGTCTGATTTATTTCACTTAGCATAATATCCTCCAAGTCCATCCATATTGCTGTGAATGGCAAAATTTCATTCTTTCTTATGGCTGAGTAGTATTCCATTACATATATATATGCACATCTTCTTTATCCATTCATCTCTTGATGGACACTTACGTTGCTTCCATATCTTGGCAATTGTAGATAATGCTGCTATGAACATTGGGATGCATATATCTTTTTGAAATAGTGGGGGGTTTTTGTATTGTTTTTGAATATATACCCA
The DNA here is from genome assembly GCF_000442215.2 of Lipotes vexillifer. Taxonomy (NCBI): domain Eukaryota; kingdom Metazoa; phylum Chordata; class Mammalia; order Artiodactyla; family Lipotidae; genus Lipotes; species Lipotes vexillifer. The sequence continues at coordinate 688,373 of NW_006798666.1, read as the reverse complement.
GGAGTGGAATTGCCGGGTCATATGGTAGTTCTATTTTTAGTTTTTTGAGAAACCTCCATACTGTTTTCCATAGTGGTTGCACCAATTTACATTCCCACCAACAATGTACAAGGCTTCCCTTTTTGCCACAGCCTCCCCGACATTTGTTATTTGTGCTCATTTTGATGATAGGCTTTCTGACAGGTGTGAGGTGATCTCATTGTGGTTTTGATTTGCATTTCCCTGATGACTAGCAGTGCTGAACATCTTTTCATGTTCCTGTTGGCCATCTGCATTTCCTCTTAGGAAAAATGTCTATTCAATTCTACTGTCCATTTTTTAATTGGGTTTTTTTTTGATGTTGAGTTGTACGACCTGTTCATATATTTTGTATATTAACCCCTTATCAGTCATATCATTTGCAAATATATTCTCCCATGCAGTAGGTTGTCTTTTTGTTTTGTCGATGGTTTCCTGTGCTGTGCAAAAGCTTTTACATTTACTTAGGTCCCACTTGTTTATTTTTGTTTTTGTTTCCTTTGCTTTAGAAGATGGATTAAAAAGCTATTGATGTGATTTATGTCAAAGGGTGTTCTGCCTATGTTTTCTTCTAGGAGTTGAAAAATTTCAAAAGAATGATACAACCTGTGCTTGTAGCCGTTACATATAATGCTTTACAATATTTGACTAGCTAGGTAGTCAGATAGATAGACTTCTGGTTATGACCAAAAGAGGAAAGATTAATAGTGCAGAAGAATACGGATAGCTGAAGGAAAAAAAGTCTCTTAAAAAGTGAAAGGAAATGGAGCCATAAGTGCCAGTAGAAGAATTGATAAACGACATTTTCCATTGTAACAGATAAAAAAAAAAAAAGAAATGATACAGGTGCAGTTGCCGTTGTTGTTGTTGCTGATGCCACTGTTAATGTTGTGATTGATGACAACAATGATGATGATGTTAATGATGATGTCCAGGGTGGCCTGGAGATACAGGTGATGATTTCTGTTTTCTCAATGAACCTTAAGACCAGCCTGTCATTCCCAAGTGAGGGTGAAGAGGGAAGGTGGAGCATTCATGGAGAGAAAAGATATGAAATCTTGAAATGCAGAAAAGGGAGCCTTGTAAAAGAACTGTTTCTATGTTGGTCACATTCAAGTGTCTTTTGACTTTTTTGATGACATATTTCATTGGAAATATTTGGCACTGTTGTATAATTTTCCCCAGCAAAATTCAACTACTGCCTCTAGGTATGGAGAAGTTAGATGATAAGGTTTATCAAGGGTTGGCATTTTGACAAGTATGATTGATGCAGGGAGCACATATAACTTGTCACTATGATCATCCTGGATTGGACTAGGGGTAAACACCTGGCTGTAAACTGTATCAATTCCTCTCCTGAGACTGAAGTGACTAGGTAATTTCTGTTGGGTATTTGGTAGGATAAGTACTTCATGATTCCACCTGTATGGAGTCTCTCAATCAGACCCATGGGGGCAGAAAATAGAGTTGGTGGTTGCTCGGGGCTGAGAGGAGGAAGTGTGGAGTTGTTACTTAGTGAGTATAAAGTTGCAGCTTTGCAAGATGAATAAGTTCTAGAGATCTGCTATACACCATGGTATCTATAGTTAACACAATGTTTGTGTACTTCAAAGCATGTTAAGAGGGTAGATCTCATATTGTGTTCTTATCATACACACACACATACACACCAAACAAAAGAACACAAGAAAATTTTTGGAGGTGATGAATATGTTTAGTACCTTGATTGTAGTGATGGCATCATGAGTATATGCATATATCCAAACTCATCTAAAGGTGTATGTTAAATGTGTGCAACTTCTTATATATCAATTATAACTTAATAAAGCTTAAAAAAGGCAAGGTGAAGCTGGAGATGGATTAGTCATTTATTTAACAAAGAAAAGAATGTGCATGAGCAGGAAGAATAAAGGCATGTGCAATATGAACAAAGTATAAACCAGAGACCATGACCTGTTGACTTTATGGACCCCAAATTTATTACCTTATGAACCCTTTGTTGCTGCCATTTGCTCTGTGAAATATAGCTTCATCCTTCAAATAAATTCACCTTTAGATCCCTAAGTTGCATTGAAAGAGTTCTGTTACTTGGAAATAAAATGATCCCTGACTAAGACACTTTGAAAACCATTCAACTCAGAGTAGACTGTATTCTCTTTCAGCATGTATTACTCAAACAACCCCCTCAATATTTTTATTGCCCTTTTGGGAAGAGTCTAGTTCCCAAACTATATTAGCCTGCTCTATCAATGATCCTCAGATTTTTGAACTTTGACAACCAGAAGTTTCAGCTGACCATAAGATTAACAGAACAACAAGGTTGGTATGTTTGCCAGTGACGCTAACAACCTAGTAGAGGTTTTTGTCCAGAACAAGGAGAGTGCTAACATTAGCATATTGTTTTCTGATGACTATGTAAAGGGAGCAACCAGGAATGGTATGTCTTCCATTCAACGCAAGCTTTACTAGATCAGCAAAATTTTTCTCTCTTGTTCACCAGTTTCCCCAGTACCTAGAGAACAGGTGCCCAATATATTTTTGTTGAACAACTGAAAACCATATTGTATTAAAAAGACTTGTCATAACTGGAACTGTCTCAGTCATAGATTTGGACAAACAGTGGAGAGATTTCTGTCTGCAAGTACCTAAGAAGTAGGCTTACTCCCACTGGCTCAAGAGGTCAGAATTATAAAATTAATACTCAATTTTTAACTATCTGTAATCCTCCCACACTTAGAGTATCTGGTAATATTCTTTGTCTCATTAGGGACCTGACTCTTTAAACTAAGCTTTGTAACTACATCTGAAACACTAGTAAAATACATCATGCTTGAGGAAGAGAATAGAAATGAAAATAGTAAGGCCTGGAAATGTAGCCAAGGTCAAACTTCCCCATTGTGTGGGTTGGTAGCAACAAAAGTCTTGACAATAAGGAGACTTGGGATGTCATCAAGGAAGGAATTTTCACTTTACTGCTCCATTACACCAGGATCAAGAAAGGCTCTTAAGAAGCTATAAATACTACACAATGGAGTTGTAGAAATTTGCATGAGCCCACCCACTCTAAATCCTTTGAACTGGTAGACAAAAAGAACATAGAACATAGAACTGTCCAAGGAGCTAAAATGGAAGAAAATGCAAAGTGAGAGTTTATGAGATTATATTTAGTTTTACCCATTTTCCCCTCTTTTATTGCTTTATTTTGGATTGAGTCTTTCTGTGATTGTCTTTCACCTTGTCTAGTGACTTACTAGCTTTATCTCTTTGTTGCCCTACTTAAATGGTTGCTTTAAAGTTTATATGCTATGCATTTATCTAATCACTTTCACCTTCAAGTTTTCTTATACTACTTCACATATAGTAGGAGAACCTTACAATTCTATACTTTCATCTCTTTCCTCCAGACCTTTTTGCTCTTACTATTTATACATTTAACTTCTATATATGCTATAAACTTCCCATGCATTGTTGATGTCTGAACAGTTGATTATCTATGGAGGGGATAAAGTAAGAAAAAAATATAATTAAGCATGTATTAACCATTCCTTTTCATACCTTTATGTAGATCGAGGTTTCCATCTTTATCATTTTCCTTCTGCCCTGTGTAAGCTTCCAGACTTTTCCCTCTAATCTTTTCATCTGTTGTTCCCCAGCCCAGAATAGTTTCCTCACCTTCACGTGGTGATCTGGATCTGAGTACTTGAGGGTGACCCTGCAGTTGTCTGGAGCTGTCTTTGGGTGCATCTTCCTTCTCTCCAATACTCCGACCTGTAAGTTCTATCTGCCTTGTCATCCCCAGATTCACAGCACTGTCTCCTCAACTGAAGAGGTCCACCTGGCTCTGTCTGGGATCCTTTTCCTGAGTCATCACCTGGAAACTTTCCTCAGTCAGTAAAGCGGGACAATTATAGTTCTCACCTCCTTTGTTTCCTATTTCTCAAGAATTGCTGTCCCTCGTTGCGTGCTGTTCAATGACTTGAATGGGATTTCTCTCATAGAGCTTTCCCAATATTTTAATCATTTCAGGTGAGCAGAATTATTTGATACTTTTTGCTCCATCTTGACCTGGAGCAGAAGTCCAAAGTCGTATTATTTTATTTAACAACTCTCATATACTGCTTACTATATGTCAATCACTTTTTATGTGCTTTGCAAATATTAATTTCTGTAATTCTCGTAACACCCCTGTGAGGTAGCCACTGCTATCCACCCATTTTATAGATGAGCAAACTAAGGCACATAGAGGATAAGAAACTCATTTAAGATCACACTGATAAATGAGGCAACCTGTTTTAACTACTAAGGAGTGCTGGCCTATAGAGAACAGTCACTAAAATGTATTTCACAGATGCTGGCCTTCTTAGTCTGACCAAGGTATTTCTCACGGTCATGATCAGGAGGTGGAGAGAAGAGTAATGCATGATAACTCTACCTTAGTGTCTATGTTTTTAGATCCATGTTTCCGTAATATATCAAGAACTTCTGACACTTGGAATTCTTTTAAAGTAGGTCACTACCGAGTCCAGGTTTTGGTCAATCAGTCAAGATGACAATTAGAAATATTTTAAATTGCTTAACCAAGAACATTAGAACAAAAATTTCAGGTAATATTTTGATGAACAAAATTCACTTGACAATTGTATTCTTCTCTACCAAATTTAATGCTCTCTGAAGCAATTTTCACATGTATTTTCCTGATTTTTACTGTAATTATCAATGTCTTGCAATTCTTTTTGGTATGAATGTTTCTTCATCTGATGTGGGCTTTATTGACCTAATCTCTCTCTCTCTCTCTCACACACACACACACACACACACACAGACACACACACACACACACACACACCTCACAGAGGGATCTACCAGTATTTAGTATTTAAGCTTTGGAGATAGTGTTGGATGATGGAGTTTAGACATATAGGAAATGACTTTCCTTTGGAAGGTAATTATCTCAATCAAGGTCTTAAGGTAAGAAAATGATTTTAGTTGACAACGTATTGAAGATAACCCTGAAGATAACAACATCTTGATTTCTGCTTGGTGAAACTCTAAGGAGAAGTCCTAGCTCAGCCATACAGTACTATGACTTCTGACCTTCAGAGCTGTGATATAATAAATGGGTGCTGTTTTAAACTGCTAAATTTCTGGCAATTTGTTATGGCAAAGACAGAAAACTAAAATCATAATTTTCCCGAAAATTGGTGTCTGAAACTAGTCCTTTTTCCAATTCCTATTTCAATCTGAATTCTTAATGTAATTAATAGAAACTTATTCAGCCTGATTTAAGTAGATTATTAATATAGATTTATTAAAGAGATAAGTACCTCATGATATCAAGAGAAAGGAAAAGAAACAGGTTCAGAAAACGACAAGGAACAAAAGTTAAATTCCTTAGCCAAAAACATGCCTGAGAACTAACGTGATAATGACATCATCGCTATCCCTCCCATGGAACAATATGGCTTGCTCTGCTGATTCTGCTAGCTCTAGACACTGGACAACACAGTCTTAACCACTGACCCCACTGCTCCTAGGAACTGCTTCAAAATGCCACCACCACCATCGCTAGAAATTAGTCTCTATGGTCGCTCTTTTATGTCATTATTGCCTTTTATTTCAACATCTGGAAATGGATGCACTTGAATGGTTGATGTGCATATACCTAGTTGATGGTTGATGTGCATATACCTAGTTGATGTGCATATACGTGAGCTGCCCTGGCAGTTGAAAAAGTGACATCTACTCTTGTCAGGCATTATAAAAAGGGATGAGCTCTGCCAATCACCATGTAGTTGGGAGTACTCCAGAGAGGAAGAGTTTTCAAAGGATGGACAAGCAAATGTCCCCAATTATTTAGCTCAGTTGCCTAAAACTTTTGGAAGTCCTATTTTAGATTCCTTCAAATCCCCGATACAAGTTTCAGAATCTTTCCTCAACTTTTTAAACAGTCAAAGGCTACAGGTATCATAGATAATATGCTGAGAATGTTTAGTTAAAATCTGATTTTTGCCTTTTTCCCAGTAAGACAGTTGTATCATTAGAACGGAGATTATAGAAGCACAGTAGTGGAACAAATATAAAACGTTCTCTTTTATTTTTTTTAATTAATTAATTAATTTATGGCTTGGGTCTTTGTTGCTGTGCGCGGCTTTCTCAAGTTGGGGCGAGCGGGGGCCACTCTTTGTTGCGGTGCGCGGGCTTCTCATTGCAGTGGCCTCTCCTGCCGTGGAGCACGGGCTCTAGGCACACGGGCTTCAGTAGCCGTGGCTCGCGGGCTCCAGAGCTCAGGCTCAGCAGTTGTGGCACACACGGGCTTAGTTGCTCCGCGGCATGTGGGATCCTCCCGGACCAGGGCTCAAACCCGTGTCCCCTGCATTGGCAGGCAGATTCCCGACCACTGCGCCGCCAGGGAAGCCCCAAAACGTTCTCTTTTAATCTCAAGCGATGCGACCTTAGCTGTGTCTCTACTTAGCCAATTTACATTTGTTTCGTCAAGTGTAGAAAAGGTAATGAGCCTACCTCAAATGGGTATTGATTAGTTAATGTGATATTGTAAAGCTATTTAGAGAAAACTTTGAAGGGCTAAATGTGGATGTAAGACAAATTGTGAGCGGGTGGGGAGAGGTATTAATTGTGAGTGTAAACTTAGCTCTTATAATCCAGATACTGCCTTTTCAAGCAGTATATGTGCTATGGACTGAATGTTGTTGTTTCCCCAAAATTCATACTTTGAAATCCTAATCCCCAATGTGATGTATTACGAGGTGGAGCCTTTCAGGGTAATTATGAATGGGACTAATGCCCTCATAAAAGAGACCCCAGAGAGTTCTCTTGCTCTGTCCACTATGTGAGGTTACAATACGTCAGCAATCTGCAACCCAGAAGAGATCTCTCCCTAGACCCCAACCATTCTGCCACCCTGATCTCAGACTTCCCAGCCTCCAGAACTATGAGAAATTAATTTCTGTTGTTTATAAGCTACCCACTCTATGGTACTTTGCTATAACTGCCCAAACTGACTAACACAGTGTGTTAATAAATCTAAGGAACATGGCAAAACAAGGTAAAAGTCTGTTGCTGTGACATCACTTAAACCCTCTTGTTTAAAGAAAAAATTTTTAATTTATATATAAATATACATATTTTTTTCTCTGCTGTTTTTTTTCCCCGATGACTAATGCACTGGATGAATTGCCTTTTGTCCTCTACCATTTCCAATCTACTCAATTCTTGATTTTCTTGAAAGAAGCATTTATGATATGTGGCACCCTTAACACTTTTTAAAAAAGGCTTGTATATAAGGAGCTGATTATTTAACTTAATGGAGGCAGTGAAGTAGCTGAGAGTATTCTTATCTTGTTTAAAAACAATCCATGTGGGGCTTCCCTGGTGGCGCAGTTGTTGAGAGTCCGCCTGCCGATGCAGGGGATGCGGGTTCGTGCCCCGGTCCGGGAAGATCCCACATGCCGCGGAGCGGCTGGGCCCGTGAGCCATGGCCGCTGAGCCTGCGCGTCCGGAGCCTGTGCTCCGCAATGGGAGAGGCCACAACAGTGAGAGGCCCGCGTACTGCAAAAAAACAAACAAACAAACAAACAAACAAAAAAACAATCCATGTGGACATCAAACTGCCCCACAGAATGAAATAGGATAACACACACAAAAAAGTTGGAATGACAGATGAATAGAAAGATGGACAGGTAGATGGGTATATATGTGATATAGCCAACTATTCACTAAAGAATCTAGGTGGTAGGTATATCATGGTTCACTCTATGATGCTTTTGACTTTATGAAATACATAACTTTCTCTTTTTAAAATTAAATACTGGGTAAAATAGAAAGAACGTTGGAGCTAGAAAAAGCTTTGAAGTTTATAAAGCACAAATTCATCATTACATGGCAGATTATTGTACTCAATAAATAATTTTTGTGTGAATGAATGGAATGAATTTGATAAATAAAATCAAGAGTCGAGATGGATAGGGGGACTGCTAAATTGTATAGCTAGTCAGTGGCAGAATCACAGCTTAATTCAGATTTACTGACTCCTAGAGAGGTGACCCTTTTATTAGTTAATGTTTACATTTGGATTACTAGTCCTAGTCTCAATTAATATGAAGCAAGTCCAGCTTGAGACACACATGTGCAAGTTTTTAGGATATGGTGTGGTGTCTGGCATAAATAAGCAATTTTTCCTTTCTTTTCAAGAAACATCATTTATGGAAGTTTAATGGATTTTGAAATTTGATCACAAGCTGGAGATCATTTCTAACATGACCTAACTCTAACTCTTACCTTTACCATTTATTCATTAGAATTTCCCTTTGTGGTGTATGTGTGTGGGGGTGTGTGTGTATATGTTGGGTGGGGTGAAGGGAGGGCGATTGTGAGGAAGGAGGGCACAGCGGTACCTCCCCCCCTACACAACTCAAGAGGTAGAGTTAGCTCCCCTTCTCTTCCCTTTCCTACATCAACAAGTCACATTCTGATATTCAAAAAGTTTGGGGCTGGATGTGTTTCAGAATTCAGAATATTTCAGATTTTAAAAAGGTGTGTTATGGATATATGCCTTAAATATATCTCCAAAGTGGCATGGGTGGTGCTCCATAATCAAATATATTAATATATCTGAACTGAAATATATAGACATTTACAACAAATGGGATAAATAAAGACTGTAAATAACCTCCCACCGATTCCTGTCAGATCAAGTTTTTCTCTTAAATAAGGAACTAAAAAAATTTCAGAGCTTTTTGAATTTCATACTTGCAGATGAGGCTCTAAACCTGTACTGTAGGTGTATTAAAGCTCTGATACTTGGGAAAATGAGGAGTGCTTCCCAAACATGCTGCATTCTCTTCAGGTCTGATGAATTCTCTGTTTGTACTGAGAAGAAAATGAAACGAGATTGACATAGATTACAGAAGAATTTGAATTAATAGAATGTACTTTGTTTCTAAGTTGTTCTCACTAAGCTAGCAATTCTGTAGTGTTAAGCAATACACCTGGCCCCAAAATTTGGTATAAAAAAATGGAAAGAATGATTTACCAAAGAAATTCCCCTTCTTCACCTGGGTGACCACTCTACAACATTTTAGGGTCAGTTCAGACGTCATCTCCTCTAGAAATGCTTCCATCACTCCTCAGATGAAGTTAAGTATCCATCCTATGTATTCCCTTAACAATCTATGTCAGCTTTCAACATACTACCCTTTTCCACTATATTTCTCTAGTTCCTGATCTGTCTTCTACACTTTGAGGACAAACACTGAAACTTTCTTCTCAGCACTCAGTAGGTTCTTTATTAGTCGAATGATTCAGGTTTTAATTGAATGAGTGAGTAAATAGCTGTTCATTAAATAAGCATACTGACTGATGTCATGGCACTTTCTGCTGGATCCGATGCAAAAGTTTGACACTGTTTGATGAAATTAACTTTTAGTCTATGATAGCCTCTTCCAGGTAACAGGGAAGAGAGGAGCAGAACACCTTTATTTAGTGGATAAGAATATTCATGGAAGTAAAGATATCATGCAACTGGCCTCCCTTCCAGACTTTCCAGGGCTGTAAGCAATATATGAGAATACAATGTACCTCTACAGGTCTTTGCTCCAGTGCCCTGCCTCCAGTCACTTGCCTCTGATGACTGTTCATACAGCTCCCACCACCTCTAGATAACTTGTCTCACTTTCTCTTGGCTTTATATTTCTATTTCCTTACGTCTTCCAAAGCTTCATGATGTTTTGGTATCTCTTTTCTAGAGAACTTTTTGCCTTGGTCTCACTGTTTTAAACTGAAAAAAAATTTTTTTAAGACACATTTCTTATACTGTCCATAGATACCAATTAGTACTGAGAATTTTCACTTAACAAAGTTATTATAAGAAGTCTTGGACACTATGTATGGAGAAGGAAGCAGTAGTCAACCACATGAGTTATGCCTAGGGTAGCAGAGAGAGGAGGTAAAAAGCAAACATAAAAAGCTAATTCTGGTGGCTTTGATCAGATCCTCTAAGCATCATTGCCTCTTTAGAGTATAGACTCACATGATGTGACTCATTCTTTCTAACTCCATTGCACTAATACATTCCATTATTGTCTCCACTAGCTAATGCCCAACTACTGTTTAATACCTCTCATCAGCTGGGATCCATCCCATTAGCACACATCAGTCAGCTCAGAGTTCAAAATATGGTCAATAATTCTTTGGATAATTCTTTTAAAAAGCACTGTATTGCCATTTTAAGAGCTCTAGTCAGGGTAAAACAACACCAAAAACATCAATAATAATACTAATCATCATAATTAAATTCCAAATGATTATTAAAATAATAAAAGTTCTGGAAGTTGAGTAAGCAAAACTGACTTGTTCTCTGCCTCTGTTATAGTTAAGCACATCAATACCATAGTAAAAGCAACATAGTAATAGAAACATAGTAATCTTTGTTTCTGAAATAAATACAAACAAAGCAGCAAACAGAAACAGGGCCATCCTGTCTAGAGCTAGCCCCTAAATTAATGAAGGCTTGGGCCTTTTTTACTGAAAGGTACTAATGCCCTTGTAAAAACAAATCTGTTCCTGAATACTGCAATATGATTTCTGAAGACATATGATAACTCTTGTAGATGCATAATCATGTGAAGAGACTGACTGACATATTTGTTTGCTTTTTTTTTTTTCCAATTACAAACATGACTAACAGCACCCTGGTAAACTTATGGTTTTATTTCTTCTAATGATTGCTGCGTATCTTCTTTTTTTCTTTTTTGAGGGGGTGGAAGGATGGTGATTAGTTCTTTTAAAAGCTGGACTTTTTTATTTTTTAATTTTTTTTTTTTTGTCTCTGGGCTTGTCTAGAAACAGAGTGCCAAGAGCAGGACAGGGTTTATAAAGGTTGTGAAACATTTGAGGCATTGGTAGGAATGGAATTAGAACATGGGAGTAAAAGTGAGCCATCTATGGAGGAAATAGCATGAAATAAATCATGGAAAGTGACAGGCTCAAAATGGGTCAGTCTAGTTTGGTTGGACCGCAGGTTTCATGTGGTAGCAGAAAGGCAATAATGTAGGAAAGATAATGTCATCACCTCAGATATCATGTTACCACTGGTGCTTTTTACTAAATAGAGCATTAATATACACTACTGCTAATATTCAGCTGCACACACGTGCATTATGTAAATAGCCTTAGGTATCTTCTGTAATGAATATTTTCCATGTTGAAAGCTTCCTTAGAGAAGTCTGAGACATCCAAGGAGCTTCATTACATAATAAATAATCTCTACATCTTTTTCTCTTGCTATCTTTCTCAATGAAATAAAAAGTCATACTTATTTTAATTGTTTTTTTCTTTCTCAGAAACCATGCGGACTGCAATGGAACTATGAGGATTAAAGATTATTTTCCTTGGCAGTCTTTTAGTGTGCCTTTTTTCTGCAATGTGTTCTAAAAGTTCACTCTGAGATGAACAGCCCCTATAAGTTTCAAAGAGAAAATAGCAAGTAAGGACATTTCTCCATGTCACATATAGTAATTAAATATAAAAAATCAGCACAGCCACACTAATAAACGTATTTCAGGAATCATGTACAGAAATTATCTACTCACCTCCCACCTCTCCTGTGGGAATGGATTCCCCTGGCATTTTTTTCCCTATAGAGTTAAACTCAGTTGTGTTTCCTGATGTGGATAAGTATACATCTGTGGCCCTGATTACCACCATTATTATGTGTTATTAACCAATGTGAAAATTATCATGATAGCAGTTAGTTAGTACCACTTGCCCTCACATTCTTACTTGAAAGTGTTTCCTGCAAATAAAGAGTTTAAAATTGAAATTTATCTTTTAAGCAAAGTAGATACAGTTATTTGGTGTGTGTTTCAAATATTACTTATATATCATTAATATTATATGTAACATAATACATATAATAATATTATTCTTAAATTTTTTATATTATTTCTCCAAGCCTCCATCAAGTGTGAATAATAATCACTGATTTACTGTGGAATGTATGATTGTCTAGGATGATAATGGCTCTAGAAACCAGACTTGGCCAGCCTTGAGGGTAATTAAAAGAGTGATTTTTTCAGAATTTCAATTTCAGGCTTTCTCACTGAGTAAATTATAAAGATGTACCCCAGGGAACTTTAAGGAAGTAATGAGGCTTTCATTTCCATATGTCAAGATTAGATTTTTCCTAGTGTAACTTATTATCAGAAAAGGCCATGAGCTAATTTTTGGGCTCATTCAAAGCATAGAAGAAGGCCCTGAACAACATTTTCCAACAAAAGACACAAGGAGAAAGTCAGCCCTGATGGAAATTTGCCACTGGAATATTTTTCATGCTTGCCATGATTCTATAGGACCATCTGTGGGCATTTGTGCAAATGGAAAATAGGCATCTGCAGAAAAGAATCCATCTTCAAAAGTAATATGACATTTTCTATCCACACTATGTATAACACTTCTCAATGTTAAGGCTATTTGATATAGCAAAGATTTGGAAAACACATTTTGAATTAACCTGCTTCATAGTGTCTCCAAACTGCTCGTTTAAATTGAACTTCATTGGATCTCTCCAGCTGGATATACTCAGATTCTTATTTTAGAACAGGATTTTAAAATAAGAAGGTCTAATTTTGAAATACTTTGTAACAGGCCTGCAGATGCTGTAGACCCAGAGAGTACAGCTAATTGCTTGTAGGGGCATCTTATAGATTTAAATGGTGTCAAAGGCTGGAGCTCATTACACTCACTATTTCATCTTTCTTTTTGTCAGTTTGTGATGCTGATTACATGCTCTTGGCAACTTCTGGGATCCCTTTCACTCTAATACTGGTGATGTTTTAGAAACTAACCCATATCTCCATTTTATTTTCAGGAGCAGGTACTAATTTATATGGATTGGGATTTTGTTTCTTAGAGATACAAGTTTTGCTGGTAGACCACCCAAACATAACAAGGAGTACCTGCCATTTCATACCAGGAATAAAGTCTGTTTAATAACTCTGTGGTGGCACCAGGCCACAGAGCTAATATCAGCATCTCTGAGTATGTCTGCAAATTCCTCAAGCTAGTAAAAGTTGATCCAACATTTGGGGGGCTTTGTAAAATGGGCTTTTGAGCACTCTGTGTGTGCTCAGTGGAAAATTATTTTTACAACCACATTATCTAAAAGAGTTGGAATACTATACAGAAAATGATGAAACTAAATGTGTTAGAGCTATTTCAGTTTAATGTCTAGGATGGGCATGATGACCAAATTTGGATCACCAATATAGAGAATACATTTTCTTTTAGTTGAAAGGGAGAGTAAATATAGAATGCTGAGATAAAAATGTCCTCTATTTTTATTCCCAAGCTTATTTCGGCTTTGATCAACTTTGGAATAACTGCACTTAAAAGAAACAAGTAAAACTTCTACTCCTGAATTCATACAGTTCCCAAGAAAATCCATTATTTGAGCTTATAAGTGGATTAAATGGGCAGTAAAACAAATCTTTCATAGTCTAGAAGACTTCAGATAATGTATATATTCCATTACTTAAATCATGAAAGTTATAAACCTGCCAGAAATAAACAGTGCATCACTTGATTTGATAAACTAGGATAGACTTCACCTTAAGAAGTATTTATAAAATATACTTGTTTTCCCCTTTATAATTTGTGACTGTACATCCTCTTAATATTGAGAAAATGTTTTACCTTTGGTAGGAGCTAAATTTAGAAAATAATTTAAGAAAACTGTTTTATCACTTTCCTTGGTATCTTTTCCTAATTTTAAGTATTTTAGCCACTGTAATCAGCCATTGTCAAATGAAGCAATGCCTCACTTGATCCAAAGAAGCCAATAAAGAGAGCTGTAAAAGATGCAGTGGAGTAAATTGTAGCTGATTACTAAGAAAGCATATATACAGAAAATCAGGTAGTAATAAAGTTGATTAATAAGCATAATGTATGGAGTGGAAAAGAAAAAAATCTCTTGGTCAGTATTCATCATTAAACTGCAAGTATAATCCCAACTTCAAGGCTTTCATAAAATTACATCTCAACGAAGTTGCATGGTAATAGAATGACCCTTTTACTTAAGGCATTATTCATGTTACTCATCATTAACAAAGAAAAGCACAAAATTTGATTCTAGGTATTACAGCAAACACTTCACATTTGTTAACTCATTTAATTCTCTCAACACTATCATAAAATATCACCTCAGTTTTTCAGATGAAGAAACTAACAGAATTAGAAACCAAAGAGTGTATTGGAAACCAATGGGACTAGAAAAACAAATTCAGGCCATGTTCATCTAGTATTAAAATGCAATCTAAACTTTCTAAACTAAAAGATAGTTGTCACAAAAATTAGCAGAAGATATGGCCTTTAACCTTGAGATAATAATCTACCAAATGAAATAAAGCTATCAACAAATATCCACGACAGAACTTAATGAATGAGATAAAACTATATGTAAAATAACCACAATATATTCATCGTATCATGGAGGTGTCCACAATGTTCTATGGAATCAGAGAAAAATGAAACCAAAATCTACAGAAGGCATCAGAAAAGTCTCATTGGCATAATTAACATAGGCAGTTAAGTCCCAGATATCAGAAGAGATGACAAATTTGACAAGTAGGCAACAAAGAAAAGGAATTTGAGGAGGGTAATAGCATATTCAAATGTATTGTGTGCCATATAGTAGAGTTTAACTATTCTGGTAACCATTACAGCATTATTGAAATACGTTAAAGAGGGTAATATTGATAATATAACATTGCTGATTTAGAATAAGAGTCTGGTAGTGATATCAAGCTTGCATTAGAGGGGCTTAACATGAAAACAGAACTATTTGAAAATTCTACATAAAAAAGAATGAGAACCTCTCCTATGGAAGTGAAGATAAAATAATGGTTGAAAAGATATTTTGAGAAATCAAATCAGTAGGATTTGGCTATACAGGATGACAGAAAAAAAAACTGCATTTGCTTGAAAGTGTTTTAAAATGGGTAGAAATATTTCATTCAAATAGACTGAAGAACACCAAAGTTTTATTGTGTTTTCTGCTACAGATGCTTCTAAGAGCTTTGATGTATACAATCCATGAAGGCATTCTAAAAGAAATTAGAATAAGAGCATATTTTTTAAAATATAAAATCAGATGCCAATTCTAAGACAGGTTAATTGGTAATGAGAAAGGAACACTAGTTAGGGAGTGTGAAAATCAAGTCCTCAACTGTTACTAACATGTTTGAAAAAGTAAATCACCTTCTCTGGACCTCAACTTAAGTGATTGTACATGGGACTATTAAGGACAATAACATTAAATTCTCTTTCAGTTCTTAATCACAGAGTTCTCTTGGGTACTCTTCTAAAAATAGCACTCTCCAGTTGTAAAGGCATGTGGGTGAGAGCAATTATTCTTACTTGGATCATTAAATTACCAGTAGTAATAAATATCTGAGTGTTTAAGATGGTGGAATACATAAATTAAAAATTGACTTCCTTGAGTAATTCATTATCTACAATGGACAAAACAGATCAATAGTTTGACTATTTGTTTCAAAGGATTGTCATGATCAAATGAGATAATGCATATAAAAGTGCTTTGAAAAGAAGAAAACATATAAACATCAGAGAGTATCTTTCCAGATACAACCATTGTGTTAGAGACATCCATGGTACCAAAGACCAGAGTAACATTCAATATTTATTCAACAATATTTACTAAGTATCTGCTATGTGTTAGGCACTATTTTAGGTATTGACTTATAATTTGGAAAAAAAAAGATTCTTATTTCCAGGTGTTTTAACTCTAGTTGGGAGAGGCAGGCAGTATTCAAAATACCAGCTGGTGATAAGTTCTGTAATTAAAATATAATAGTGTTTTGTCATAGTGACTGAGAAACAGCTCTATAGATGTGGCCAGAAAAGACCTTTGAGGCTGCAGCCAAAACTTGAATGACAGAGTATCATATCACAAGCACAAAGAAGTAAGCAGGAGCCGGACCATATAAAGCCAGAGCAAGTTAGGAGTGAGATTTCATTCTAAGGTGGTTTTTGGTAGGAGAGCAAATGATTTAGTTTCCATTTTAACTTATTTTACTACTATTTCTTTATGGAGAGTATAGAAGAATAATACTGGAAGAAGCAGCATGAAGAGTTAATTTACAGATGTGAAATGATGGTGATTGGGTCTAGGTTAGTAGAAGTTAAAACAGAGTGAAGAGAATAGATTTAGGATGGGTTTTAGAGGAATTTAAAATTTAGAATTGACAGGACTGGCCGACAGTTGAGATGCTGGAGTAGGGCAGGGGAAGAAAGAAACAAAGATTATCTGATATGTAGCTTCTTAATAAATAACTTTTGAATGAATGAATGCATGCTAGAGCTGAGTGTTGGGAGCTATCGAGGAATTCACCAGGTTGAAAGAGAAAAGGGCATTTAACAGTAGCATACGCTAAGGTTTGCCCCACTTCTTGATATCTGTCCTGTTAATAGCTTAATTCTCTAGCTAGCTGAAGATTCACCTTGGAGTTGGATTATTGTATCCTCTCAAAGAGCAAGAGAGGATTCTCTCTCTCAAACTCATCTCCTGAATGGGTTATGGGCAAGCCAGAAGCGCTGGCTCCATTTTCACCATAACCTTCATGTATCTTTGGCTGTCAGCCTTCATATTAGCTAAGCACTTGTAGAGAATGACTCTTAGTTTTTACTTCTAATATACACTAATATATAATATACATTAGAGTATATTAGGGTCTACATTATAAAATGTCTTAAATCATCATGGAAAGGTGAGAGATTAGAGTTCCAAATTAATGCCTTTGCTAAGTAGAACTAAACAGATTGAATCTTCCTAATGAAATTTAGGAATGTCAATGAAATGCACATAAACAATAAATTTTTCATTAAAGATAACATAGTATGAAGGCATTTAATGCTCTTCTAACAAAAGAATAGGCTGATTGCATTTATAAAAATATTTACAAAAGTCTCTCTTTGAGATGTGAAGTTGAAGGATTTGAGGAATTAAATTGACCTGACATTTCTCACTTTAGGAATGGGCTGGTGATTTCATAATCTCTGAATTTCCTGAAATTTTACAATAAAAATTGAGATATGAATGGTTGTAACAGACATTTATGTTATCCTTCTGTATTTATCTGGCTTATTTAGAAAAATATGTAATCCATACCTCAATTTCAGAGTGGAATCAGACAGTTCTAGTATATTAGAGATAGGCTGAGACACTCTAAACCAGTCCTGTCCAATAGAAATTTAAGATGAGCCACACATGTAATTTTAAATTCTCTGGTATCCATATTAACCTAAGTAAAATATAAGTATACCTATTAATATAAGTAAGAAGGGAACAAGTTAAATTAATATTAAAAATATATTTTATTTAGCTAATATAACCAAAATATAATTACTTCAACATGAAACCAATATTAAAAAATTATTCAGATATTTTACATTCTTTTTTTGAAGGGGTAATTTAGGTCTTCAAAACCTAATGCATTTTACACTTATAGTGCACCTCAGTTCAAACTAGTCACATATCAAGTACTCAGTAGCCACATATAGCTAGTGACCATTATATTGGAAAGCACAGCTCGAATCCATATTTAAGAGACGAAGAACATATGATCCTACAGAGATTAATAAATTCGCCCAGACCTTTACAATCTAACTTGTATATCTCACTCTCATAATGTTGGGCTTGTGAGTAATAATTGTTGACTCATTCTGGACATTTATCATGTGACAAGCACTGTTCCAAGCCCTTTACAGTTATTAACTCATCTAATCATCGTAACAATAAAGAAGGTGCTATTTTCTCTATTACATTGACCAGGAAAACAAAGCATGAAAAGGTTAAAGCTTGACCAAAGATATCAGCTTCTAAGTGGCAAAAAAAGGATTTGAACCCAAAGAGTTTGCCTCCAGTATATATTCTTGACTATGACAGTTTTCTGGCGAAGTGTAAAACAAATTGCTATATTTTATAGTTGAAAGCAAAGTACAGAACAATACTGTCAGTCAAAGGCAGTATGTGCCTAATGTTTCATCGACTATAATGCTTGTTGTGCTCAAATGAACTCTTAAATAATGTTTTTCTAGTGAGCTTAAAGCATCTTTTCCAGCAAATCCACTGCATTTCTGGCAAAATATGTTGTTATGGGCTGAGTGTCTGGCACCCCTTCCAGACAAGCTTCAGGATATTTCACTTTCTCTTTCTGACTTTTCAATCGGGTGGATTTCTTTTTACCTATAGCGTTTGTTTTGGGTTTTTTTGTTTGTTTGCTTGCTTTGATATTATCATAGGAAAATGGTGGATTTGTATTTCTCTGTAGTTCAGGACATTTATTAAGCATCACAGTAAAAGTCTTTACATATTTACTTCCATTACCTTGTCCCCGTTACTGAATGCTGATACGCATGGGGCTATTTTTGTTATATAAAGAAATAACCCATTGATTAACTTTGTAACAAAATTAGCAATGTCAAACTGTTTGTATGCATTTTTAGAGATATTTGGTATCTTAGATGTACCTTAAGAATTAATGAATACCTAATCAATTTCTTTATAAAAGAAACTGATCTGACATTGACAAAATTAAAGTTAACGCATCATGAGTCACACCTATTCATGTTGAAAACTCCCAGGGTCGAAGTACTGGTGCCAAATATAGGGTGTCCTTTCTTGTATATTCCATTCACTTAAATCAGTTAAGAATTTATGTTAAGATTCTCTCTTTCTCAGATAAATACCATATGATTCTGCTTATATATGGAATCTAAAAAATATGACAACAAACTATTGAATATAACGTAAAAGAAGCAGAGTCATAGATATAGAGAACAAACTAGTGGTTACTGGTGGGGAGGAAGAGGGGTGATATAGGGATGGGGGAGTGGGAGGTACAAACTATTGGGTGTAATATAGGTTACAAGTATGTATTGTACAATACGGGGAATATAGCCAGTATTTTGTAAATGGAAAGTAACCTTAAAAAATTGTATAAAAAATTAAAAATTAAAATAAAAGATTCTCTCTTTCTACTTCTCTCTCCCTGAGAAAAGACAAGATGCATTCATGTGAAAAACTACGTCATACAAAGTGCATTGCACTTAGCCTGCCAACTTTCCTTTCCTAGATTAGATTAAAGGCCATACAGGTTGAACAAGTTATGATTATCTAGGTTTTGCTTGTCTTTAGGGCCTTCAGAAGTAGAAATGGATCTCTGACCTGCTCACTGCTGACCATTTACCAGGCTCTTCCCTTTACTTTCTGAATAACGGTTCTAATGACAGTCTGCTCCGCATCATACAACCTTCCATTCTAGGACATCAGATTCAAGGAAACTGAAGACATTTGCTAAAGGGATGACAGCTATTGTAGACCATGCTCACTGTCACACAGTGACTCCACATGCTTGTCTTAAGTCAAAGGATTTTTTAGTATAATTCCTTTATTTCAGAGAGAATCTAGAATTGTCCTCTCAACCACATTGTTTCAAATATGGCTCAGGTTGCCACAATTAACTAAAGGCATTTTTCCCTCTAGTTTTAACTTGAAAATAAAATAATAATAATTTTTTGCCTCAGATTTTCTACTCAAGCTTTTATGTTAAAAGTCAAGCAAATATTGATTTCTTTAAAAAGTGGCTGTGCAGATGGAAGTAATTTCCCTGATTATTTCACAGCATACCAGCTTCGGATGTACAAACACAACCCTTGTGTCAGCAGACTCATGAAATACATTCTGAAGATGCTTCTGTAGGAAGGATCGTGAATATACAACCACATGTGAATTACATTTCCCTGTATGGCTTCTGCAATTCTTGTTCCTGCAAGGCTATATTTTATGAGAACAAAAATCTCCTATATTTAGTAAAAAAAAAATAGTGTATGCTCATTACAAATGCTGAACAGCAAATCAAAGCGTCATTACTGAATAATGCTACTATTTCTTTTAGCCCCAAAGTGTTTCACGTTTAACCCCTTCTTTTCCTACTAGTATAGGGCTCCTATTCTGTGTCCTGAATAACTTAAGTCCTACTTATAGGAAAAATAAACCCTAATTTAAATCTGAACTGAACTGTCAACTTACATAGAAAAGAAGTGTAGAGTAAACTCTAGGATAGTTTGGATTATCTTAGAAATACAGTTTATAATAGGTCTCTACAGGCTTAGATGTTAGAGATGTTTGAAAATTTTAAATCTTCAGCACTGCCAGGAAGGTTATATTTGAAAGACTATAATTTAGCTTCTTAAATATTTAATTCTGGCAGTTTCTTAAGTGTTATTGTAATAGTTAATTAGATAAAACACAGAAGATTTTATTGTTGTCTTAATAAAATAATACAACTAAAGCCCAGGTTCAATCATATAATTTCCCGATCAGAAACATGCAGTCACTCTCCAGTTACCTACAGAGCAAAATGTTAATCCTCTCACCTGTATTTAAGGCTCCTGTACTGTGATTCGACTTATGCTACCCGTCTTATCACTCTGTTATAGTCCCTACGCCCTAGAATTTTTAGTGGTTGAGTTTTAGACTAATAGATTAAGTACTTTGACAATAATATTCTTAAACTTATTCTTAAAAATATTCAGGATTAAGATTAAAGAGCCTCTCTTGATAACCTGTGTCCATGTTAAGCATTCTTTTTTTTTTTAAATAAATTTATTTATTTTTGGCTGTGTTGGGTCCTCGTTGCTGAGTGTGGGCTTTCTCTAGTTGCGGTGAGCGGGGGCTACTCTTCGTTGTGGTGCGCAGGCTTCTCATTGCGGTGGCTTCTCATTGCAGAGCACGGGCTCTAGGTGCGCAGGCTTCAGTAGTTGTGGCTCACGGGCTCTAGAGCGCAGGCTCAGTAGTTGTGGCGCACGGGCTTACTTGCTCCACGGCATGTGGGATCTTCCTGGACCAGGGCTCGAACCCATGTTCCCTGTATTGGCAGGCAGATTCTTAACCGCTGCACCATCAGGGAAGTCTCATGTTAAACATTCTTATCTTACTCTAATTTCTTTCTGCTATCTCACCAGACAGCTAAAATGGTCTAAGTAAATTTTCTGCTTTCATTCAAGACAGGGTGAGCTGTCTTGAAGAGAGGAGACTACATCAATACCATTAGTATGCTAAATTTGCCCAAAAATGCATTATTACTATTCCATAGGGAATCCCCCCCCCCACATACACAATGCGGATACCATCATAATGGACTCTATTTTGAAAATATTTCTATTTCTAAGGTAACATGCTCTTTTTCCTCTTCACCCCAGATCCCAACCAGCATTACACTCGTCAAGGTACACATATTAATCCTTGTATCATATGAAGCCCTGTGTGGACGTTAGGCGGACTGAGGAATTTTTAGTGGTTGAGTTTTAGACTAATAGATTAAGTACTTTGACAATAATATTCTTAAACTGTATGCCATAACAACAACTAAAAAAATAGCAAGATTAATTCTTTGCTATGTACATCTTCCTTTAACTACTCTAGGCCTGTTAATTATAACTATATAATTTTGTCTTGGAATATATGTCCTCGTTTCATAATTACTGTTTGCCACGTAACTCGCTGACCAGAATAATCTGTGATCTTTCTCAATTAGCAAGAGATTGTGTTAATTTACAAGCTTAACATTAGCATCATAAATTCCTTTCAAAATGGAATAATCTCGTTTACAACTGATTTGAAACTATATTTCAGGTGGTCTTTAGAGGTGATAAAATAACTTATTTATGTATAAAAGTTTGGGATATTGGACCTCTGTGCCTGACATTTCTAAATCTATAAAGGCAGGAATGATACTTAAGTGATCTACTATCTCCTTGGGATCCCCCAACTTCATCGTAGGGAAAGATTGCTTGCATGCAAAGTTACCCAGGAGATACTAGCAGTACTGAAGCATAAGTGACCTTGTACCTCTAAAGATAACATGATTCACTTCCAGCCTCTCCTATGAAGCCTTCCTTGAACACTATCACTACCACCACAGCCACAAATAATCTTTCCCTTCTGATTTCCCATAGAATTTTGTTGATATCATAGCACTATTGATTACTTTAAATATTTATCTCACATTAGCCTAAGAATTTCTGTAGATCAGACTTTTTGTCTTATTCTTTGCTGGTTCCCCAAAACTAGCTTCACAAATAGTAGGTGCTCAATAATGACATGCTAATGGATGGGTGTAACTTGCCTATGCTCTCTGAATTTCTTGGTCTTTGAAAAATGTAGCACTTTGACCCAGTGTTTTGATAATTAATCAAGTGCTGCCTTTAGTTGTTGCTTAATCATTTAATGTGTATAGCCCCTCAAGGTCAAGAAACTGGTCATATTTTTTGTACCCCACTCAATTTTCAATCAATGGAAAAATAGGTATAGCACTGTTGAGTAATACCTGAATTTCTAATTAATTAAGTTATTTATTGAATAACCACTATGTCAAGGACTGAGATTACCATACTGAATAAATCTGAGACAGTTTTGGTCCTCAGGTTAGGATTATTTCTTAAAAAGATAATTTCAAGCATCATTTCAAACCACTGAATGAGAAGTTTCAGGGAAAGA
>NW_006798666.1:644400-665722 GCF_000442215.2 Lipotes vexillifer | reverse complement strand
GGAAAGAGCTGAGAAATCTATGTTTTGAAACCTTATAGGTGATACTGAAAATGTTGAAAAGGAGTTTGCCAAGAGGAAAAAAAGCATGAGATTGACGGTAAAGAAGACAGTTTGTCCCATCTCAGTCTCCTGCTATTCTTCGTTGCCTGAATCTGGACACACAAAGAACACTCCACTAGGGCCCCCCGAAAATCAGAAGAAATGCACACAAAAAACAGAACCATCTTTACAAATACCAAATCAATTACTCATGACAAATACATAGTATATATACACATATAAAGATTTTAGATAGTGGACTCGTTTCCTGAGACTGAGATATACAACTGAAGAATTATCAGTAGTGAATATGGTCTGAAGGAGAAGAAAACATTCATGCCAATACACGCGCAAACCGAGTAAGGGAATTTAGGGGAGAAAGAGAAGACTAAATGATAGAATGACAGTAATGTCTCTTAATCAGAACAGTGAGATGGCAGGTGGAGGTATACAACTGTAGTTCTATGTGTTGTCCAATATTTCATGGGGTCGTAGAAAAGTCAAACGAATTTTTGAGTCTCATTCCTGGATTGACAGAAAAGTTGCCTTTTGAAATATTAAGAAGTGTGTTTGGCTAATCTCTCAAGGCAATCCTGGGAGCCCAGTGAACTACTAGAAGGGTAAAGCTAGGAGAAACCTGCTCTAACCAAGCAAAATAATTTACATGGGCATCATCAATCTTTTATCAGATATAATGTATAATTTTATACCTATGTAGAAAGCTAGGGGCAAAAAAAAAAAAAAAAATCCCTGAGAAAATCAAACCAGTGTGAAATTATACACATAGAACTGATCAAAGTCTACACTGAAACACAAGCAATTCTTAAATCATAAAAGACAGATGGGAAATTTTTAATGGTTACATCCTCTCAGTTTCCAAATGACAGTATACATTATCTGTGGATCTGATTTCCTGATATTTTTAGGCTAAAGAGAAGGCTCTCTAGTATCACACTAATTATTGATGGGTTAGTGTCTGAAAATAGTGTTTTTAAGGAATATTTATGCCTGGGTATTCATTAAAGGGCTGCTAAGTGTACTTAAAGTATTCTGAGCAGTTAATGTAATTGATCTGCAAATGGATGGCATTAAGAAAGTCTGGCCAGAGACCTAAGAAATAGTTTGATAAGACTTGAATTTGCACATTCGGGTTGAAAATTATTATAGTGTTGACATCCTAAACTTGGTAATGTGCTTTTACCCTCAGTGGGCTGAAGGAAAATTTGAAGTCAGGGATTCTTCATTTCACTGCTTTCCACTCTAAAAATTAGCGCAACCTTGAGATATAAGTAAAAGATAGGAGATATTTCATGACCTTAAGAGACACCAGGCTAACTTGATTTCCTTCCCACCACCATGTACTTTTCCCCTTCTTACCCTTATGTTGTTTTGATGCTCTAGAGCTTGAAAAGAAACCCACTATATTTCTGTTTTCTTCTGATTTTTCACTGTGATTTCCTGGTACAAGCATCTTACTTCATAAAAGTCAAGTAGTACTTGTAAGGACCTGAGAAGGAAAAAAAAAAGAAATTATACCTTTCACTCTGCCAAGTCCAGTGGATTTTCAATACTGTCCAATCAATCAAATGAACACATGCATTTGTTAATTACCTACACTACCTCAGTGCTATCGACAACATAACCTCCTCTCAATGAACTTTAATAGACTTGGAGAAGTGACACATTTAACCAAGAATTAATTAGGTAACTATACAAGACAGTATAGGTTTAAGTGTTGAACTGTATTTTGCTGATTCTCAATTCACATCAGGATTTTAGGTAAGGGGAAAAGAAGAAAAGTGAAAGGGATTGGGGGTGGCAGGATGATAAGAACCTGCAGGAATAGATACTTAATGGAAATTATGCTTCATGTTAGTTGTTGAATTTCCTCCATTCTACACTGAACTTATCCACAGGTAAGCTTTTCAGATAAGCTCCAGTTCCAGGTGCTTTTATAGTGAGGCAGAAAGCAAGTGAGAAATGGGAAGAGATGTACAAGGATTGGCAAGGCCACTTTGCTCTTCCCCTCTGATTTCCTCTTTATCATCTCAGCATCTGAGTTCTTCAAGGGAAATTACGAGACCAGAAATGAGGAGTTCCTGGGAAGATTCCAAGAGAATTAGATGCTTAGTCTGGATTCTTTCATTTTGAAGAAAGCTGAACACAGTTTCTATATTAACCTTCGGACACCTAAACAGGTGGGGGTCATCTTGAGGAAGACTGAAAAAAAGCCAAGGCAAAAGTTGTTTATTTCTGGGAATAAATGTGCTATATGCTTGCAAGCTAGTTTGTATGACTTTGCTTATGTATTTCCCATACATTACATGTCATTTTCAGGAAGTGCTTACTCTGTATCAAATCAGATCATATAATTAATTCAACTATGTACAGCAGCTGCCTAGTTTACTGCTTTTTAAAGTGGAGTTTTGCCCACAGATACTAGGTAAAGAAGTGGACAAGGTAGCTTTATGCTTTCAACGGATTAGAATTCAAAAAAATCCATTTATGTTACCAAATTCTTGATCGTTTCTAGGACAAGAACTTTTTGAAAAATTCCTTGCAATTACTTTCGTAAACTTTCCAATTAGACTCATTTTGGGAGGAAGTAGTAATTGTTCTCATTAGTGAGTCCAACTATAAGGCAGGAAGGATTTGAAAATAACCAGGAAGCCAGGTAAACTAAGGTCAAAGCTTGCAACATTTAAATAAATGTTTTATCTTCTCCTGAGTTCTTAAAGGAGCATTTATTATTTTAATCAGAAGTCACAGCATAAACGCTAGAGGGTGGTGGCTGTTGGAGTGAGGTGGAGAGCAAGGAGAATCAAGCCTGTGACAGGATTTTTAACTTGGCTCAGCATCCATTATCTCAAAGGTGACTGTCATAATGACAGATCACAAAGGGGAAGAACAAATGATGAGCTGGGGTGGGGTTTAAATAGAGGCACAGAATGCTCATTAGTTACATCAATCTTGACCTAATGGAAGTCTTGGCTAAGGAAGGTGGCATGAATGAGACTAATGTTCTAAACGCAGGATGCTGGCAGAACAGAAAGTTACCAGAAGGTCATGGGCCATAATCTCAATATTTAGTTTATGGATTCTGAGAGATGAGTGATGAAAAATAACCATTGCTTGAATAATATTTGGCAATGAAAATTGATTTCAAATGCCATAACACACATGTACACACAGATGCACAGGTGCATAGTTTAATGCACAGATGCATTAAATCATGATAAAAGTTTAATTTAGGATGAGTGCTAAATTCACCTGCTTGATCTCCTTTGAGATGTCATTGTATTTTGTCAAACACACTCTCCTTGTAACCTATGCATACGATTTTTGAAATATGAGAACTGTAGGAAGAAGCCCAAGTTGAAGGATTAAAAGTAAAAGTATATGTGCCAATACTCTCCTATCAGTTAACTATATTTAGACCCCAAAGCATTTAAAAATAACTAATGGTTGAACTGCAGGAATGTCTGAGTTTATAATTTACCATTTCCTTCAGTTAGAAAGTAAATTAGAACTGTTGTGGGACTTTTTTCACTTCTGCTTTTCTCTTTTCTTTTTAGAATTAGAATATTGAGGAGGATAAGTGATAGCACAATCTCTTGCCTTTGTGTCCACCAGCAGGGAATAAGTAGATTACTATTACAAGTTACAGCATATTGCTTGAATGAATTTTTGTAATTAAAATTATACCGAAACTGCCTTATATACCAGACTGTCAATTTCAGATTTGAGGCAATCTAAGGCATGAACTATATCAATGTTCAGAAGTCAGTCTATTTCTTGAGCTGTTGCAAGGTTTATTTCAGGTAACAATAATATATTGACTGGTAGGCTGAAGGGAAGGTGGGGGATGGAAGGAGAGAGAGCAAGATAAGGAATATTAATCTTTTGAAATTTACTAGAACTTGGGTCTCCTATGTTGTTCACATGATAATGCAAGAGTCCTCTATCTTATATTAGAAAGACTTAGGAACCAGACAAAATCAGAGCCTTTGCTAAAGGCATATACTCATATTTCAAGCTCTATATCTAAAGACAAGCCAAGCTAAATCCAAGATAAGAAAGATAAGCTCAAGGAAAAGCATGCCAACACAAAGGATTTCTTCTCCTTTGCTAAGTTTTTCCATAGCTTTAAGTTTTCCTAAGCAACCACTTTCTCAGGTTGTAAGTAGAGCTAAGTTCATTTTCACCACATCACTATAAGTGATAGTAAGAATTCCAAGAAAGGAATTATAAAACAGATTGTTCTCTAAGCATTTGGGCTCAATCAGTATCTTTGAAACTAAACTACTGATTAAAATTCGTCAGCAAAATGTTCTAGGCACTTGGAATGCAACGTTGAACAAAATAGAGAAAAATGCCTCTTTCCTTAAGCTTATAGTCTACAGGGAAAAGGCAAGCAATTTTAAAATGTATGTAACTATTAACAAACAAATAGCACTTATTAGGTGTCAGGAGCTGTTCTAAATGTTTTACAAATATTAATGCATTTGATCCTTGCTATAACCCTGAAGTCAGTATGTGAAGGGGTGTATTACTTGAAGATAGAGTAGTAAGTTAAAGATGTCTGCCACAAACACTGAAGCAACCACTATGAGATATTTCCTTGTCGTAGAAGTTTTTTTTTTAATTACCAAGGCTGATTAGTTTCCTTTTCCCCATTCTTTCCTAGCTTTCTGTACTTCTCTACTCATTATGGCAATTATTATGTTCTGTTATAGTTACTTCTGCCATTAGATTATGCGTTGTTGGAAGCTGGATCTGGGTTGTATATACATCTCTGAATTTTCTAAACCTGTCATTCTTCCTTTGCTCAGTATTTGTCTGTTGGATTGAACAGACCTAGAGGGGAAACTACACAGAACCTAACTCCAAAATTGTCTTTATTTTCCTATTGTTAAAATTCCTTCATTAAAGCTTATGTCTTTGGGGAAAATGCTTTGTCCTTTATTAACCTGTAAATACTTCTCACATTTCAGGTTTTGTCAGCTATTTACACCCTGGTGTTAATTGCTTTATCAGAGCCTTTCTACTGTTATTGTTTGCTGCCAGCAAGTTTTAAGAAGGGAATATGTATGAGAGCGCGTGCACGTGTATGTTTGTGTGTGTGTGTGTGTGTGTGTGTGTGTATAAAGAAAAGAGAGGGCTTCCCTGGTGGCGCAGTGGTTGGGAGTCCGCCTGCCGATGCAGGGGATGCGGGTTCGTGCGCCGGTCCGGGAGGATCCCACATGCCGCGGAGCGGCTGGGCCTGCGCGTCCGGAGCCTGTGCTCCGCAGCGGGAGAGGCCGCAGCGGTGAGAGGCCCGCGTATCGCAAAAAAAAAAAGAAAAGAGAAAGGAGAAAGAGCTTAAGTTTAGTTAATGCCTGGAGGGGAAAATGATTGATGAAATTTAGCACAACAAATGTTTGCCTAGAACCAGAGGGGACAAAACAAGTAAAAACTCCAAGCAGAATAATAATTTGGTGCCTGGGGCAGCTGAAAATCTGGAGTCATTAAATATTCTTTAAATATTTGTTCAAACATCCAGTAAGAGAATGACGGGACAATGGAATATTATTCAGCCTTAAAAATGGAGGAGATCCTGTCATTTGAGACAACATGGTTATTGATGCCCACTAGACACTCTATCTTCATCTGTGTTTCACATAAAAACTGTATAGAACAAAGCACCAAGTCCCAAGAGACATGATACAATTAATGTTTAATGCATTTTAATTTTGGAAATAAATATGTGCTCTAGACCATCTCCTGATACATCTCCCAGTACATCTTCAACTTGCAGGAGATCCTGCTGCTTTTTCAGATGAGCACTATTGTAACACAATAAGATGTTAAGAGGGAACTTTTTTCTCAGTTTTAGCTAAGGTGTCAGAAAGCCAAAAACAAGAAAAAATAGATGGCAAATATTCTCACATTTCAAAGAGAGTTGGTAGACATCTTATGCAGTATTTATAAAAGACATGACAGAGGGCCATTTATGAGACCATAAGCCAAAGACTCACCTCTCACAGAAGAATATGGAGGCACTTTAAACCTTGCCTGATAGTACTTCTAGGAAGTGGGATGTAACATCAGTATACGTGTTGTTGTTGTTGTTTTTAATTTAATTTAATTTATTTTTTATAAGCAGGTTCTTATTAGTGATCCATTTTATACATATTAGTGTATACATGTCAATCCCAATCTCCCAGTTCATCCCACCACCCCACACCCACTTTCCCCCCTTGGTGTCCATATGTTTGTTCTCTACATCTGTGTCTCTATTTCTGCCCGGCAAACCGGTTCATCTGTACCATTTTTCCAGATTCCACATATATGCGTTAATATACAATATTTGTTTTGCTCTTTCTGACTTATTTCACTCTGTATGACAGTCTCTAGGTCCATCCACGCCTCTACAAATGACCCAATTTCGTTCCTTTTTATGGCTGAGTAATATTCCATTGTATATATGTACAACATCTTTATCCATTCATCTGTCGATGGACCTTTAGGTTGCTTCCATGTCCTGGTTATTGTAAATAGTGCTGCAATGAACATTGGGGTACATGTGTCTTTTTGAATTATGGTTTTCTCTGGATATATGCCCAACATCAGTATACATGTTGAAGTACTAAATTCCAGGGACTGAAAAAGAGAAATGTACTTAGCTAACTGAAAATACACAGTCCACTTCTTGGGAAGCACTGCTAAATGGTCCTGGAGGAAGGTTTTTAGTGAAGCAATAGAAGCATTCTTTCTCTGTTCTCTGGTGAACCCACTAAACCCAGAAAGCACAAATGCAAATTACACTGGTACCAATTTAAAAAGGATATTATTTGTCCCTTACATTGTTTCCCTCTCCTGTTTCATCCCTGGAAGAGCCAAAGGCAGTTTCTTAAGTGGAGAATAAATGAGGAAGAAATAAAGAAGCTAACAGTGTCTCATTTCTTAAATCTATGGCAGACCTTTTAATTCCTAATACTTTAAAGTGTATCTCTTAAAAACAAGGACATTCTTTTACATCATAGTACAATGATCAAAATAGGAAATTACTTGGTACAATATTATTATCTAATCTATAAACCTTATTTGAAAATTCCATCAGTTGTCTCACTAGTCACCTTTATAGCAAAATAATGTATATACTTATTCCTGGTCCAACATTCAATGCAAAATCACAAATTACATTTATAGGTCATTTATATTTAGATGTCTTTAACCTGGAAAAGTCTTCCATGATCTTACCTGATCTTGACATGTCTGATGAGTTTGAACCAGACTGCTTGTAAACTATCTCTTATTGTGTGTGTTTGTTTTGAGGTTTTCTTATGATTAGATTCAGGATCTGCATTTTTGGCAAGAGTATCCCAAAAGTGATATGTGTCCTTTTCAGTGAATGATATCAGGAAGCACCTCACATTGTCTCATTACTGGGTGACTTTTATCACTTGCTTAGGTGATATCTACCAGATTCGTGCACTGTAAGGTTGTTATAACTCTTCATACTTAATAAATATTTTGTGGGGAAATTCTATGCGATGGTAAATATCCTGTTTCCTATCACAAGTTCATCTACTATAGTTCACCCACATAATTCCTACCTAAACAAATATTATGATAGTAATGTCTGGGAAATGGTAATTTTATAATTCTATCATTTCTTCTATGTTTATTGAAATTCTACTGTTAAGTAAGCATTTCCTTTCTCTCCATTTATTTATTATATTCATTTATATTGCATGGACCCTTGAATCCTAATTTACTCTATGGGTTATGATCTACCAGTATCACTATTTTTTGATGCCTACATTCTCCCAGATTTGGTCAGTAGAAACTACTTCCAGGTCACTCCTATGTTGTTTTCCCACCATTCGCTGAGTCCTCTGTTTCCTTCTGGTTCTAAGCTGATCTTTATATGTTCTTTCCACCAATTCAAGACTCAAATCATTTGTTTGAGAACACAGGTTGCTTTTATTGGAAAATCATATTTAGAAATCAAGATCTGGGTGACAGGTGTGCTCACTGTAACTGCAGTGTTTTGCTTCTAGACCTAAGCACAGACAATGTTATGAAATACACACACACACACACACACACACACACACACACACACACACACAAACCTCTACATCCACTTCTGTATCCACACTACCTACCTACCTATCTATCTATCTATCTATCTAACAAAATTTAAAATGTGATTTCTTAACTGTGCCTTCAATTTCAGTCCGGCACCATAGGGATTATTCTAGCCTTTCTCCTTTCTATATGTTTAGCTTTCAACAGTAATAAATCTCACCCTCATAAAGAACACAACATTTATATATTTGCTTATTCTCAGAATAAACATAAAATAATTCAGAATTTCAAATATATGCTACTACAAAAAACAAACTTACTACGTAGAATTCAATATATGTTTATAGTATATTTTGTCTTCAGCTTTAGGGTATACACTCAACATACTATTTTCAAAGTTACTTGGATTAACACCCCCTTTTATGTAGTCTTATAATTTATTTTAAGCACAGATTATTTCATTTATCACAGTTTTTCATTTTCATATTTTCTCCCAACCTGGCTAATTGTGTTTGTTCTATTGTTTTTACATTTTTTGAGTATGTGGGAAAAATAACATGTTTCTAAAAGTCAAAATTATGCAAAAAATAATACACAAAGAAGTGTCCCTCCTCCCATCCTTTCTATACTGTATCCATCCTTCATCTTTTCCACTTCATTCTTACTCTTTGTAAACAACATGTTTCATTGATTTCTGGTTTATTTTTCCTGAGTTTTCGCACAAAGGATAAGAGATATTTATATTTTTTGATAATTCTTTTTTTTCCCAAAAAACAGATTATTTTAGATACTTTTTTGCTTTTATGTTTTTTGCTTTAAAACATATTCTGGAAATTGTTCCTTATTCATTTATAGAAATGTATCATTTTTTTTTTATACAGCTGCACAGTATTCTGTGGAGTGGATACACAGGTTATTCAACCATTTTCTGGAAATTTCCATTGTTACCAACATTTTTCAGAAGCTTTAACTTTAATAAGTTTCAGATTTCTGCTTATTACATGAGAGTGGACAAAATATTTACTGAAATAATTGAAATTTATTCTTATAACTAAGGGTGACTGGAGATTTCTTTTGGTATATGCAAGTGAGCACACAGAAATGGAACCTATTCAAAAATTCATCTAGGAGCTGGGAGAAAGGAAGCAACATAATGGATTTAGATGGGTATAGGAAGAAAGTAAGATGTAGTTTTTAATTGTTGTGCAATATATTCATTGTACACAGTTCTGTATTTCATCAATGTCACAGGTAAATTAAATTTCTGAATATTTCCAAATTAAATATCTGAATATTTTAGCTGTATATTCTGCCTTATATGTATATCCTAATTAAGTATTAAGCATCTGTAAGAACTAAAAGAAGTTAGGCATACAACTGAACAATAGCAATAATAGGAATTATTATTATGTGAGAAAAATGTAAAGCAGTCTATATCCAGTCTATATCCAAGTTTATATACAGAGAGAAAGAGAGAGACAGAGACAGACAATTATATAGTATAGGAAATATACTGTATATTATATATTTTATATACATATAATGCCTCTACAGATTACTAAAATAGAGTCTGAAAAGCATGTTAACTGAAGCTATTAAAATTAGGCTGAATCATGTCACCTATATTACTAAATAAGAAAACCTCTTCAGCAATAAAGGGGTGTCTAAGTAAGAAGTTTGTAGGGTGAGGTGATCTCACAGACAGTTAAAGACAGGACAAAACCTCTGCTCTGGAAAAGTGTCTTCCAGCTGGAATCAGTAGTCTATGCTCCTTATATAGTAAGGATACTTGCATCTTCAAGTAACAACACACAACAAAAACCAGATTAAACAAAGAAAGGAATTTATTGGCTCAAATAACTCAAATCAGAAGTTTCAGTAGAAACTAAAACAACATTGTAAATCAACTGTACTCTAATAAAAATTAATTAAAAAAAAAGAAGGTCTTGGCCGGTTAAAAAAAAAAAAGTTTCCACTTTGGGGAAAAGGCTTGATCCAATGGACTAACTTGGTCTCCAAGAACTGGATTTCTTCTGTCTCTCTTCTTTACTGTCAATAGTATCAGTTGTTTCACCAAGATGTTTGCAAGATGTCTCCAAGCAGCAAACACGACTCACTATTCACCTTGTTCTTTCTTGTTCACCTCCAGTAGGAGAGACTACATCCCATACACTAACTATTAAGCAATACTTCTGTGCTTCACTCTGGGCCAACTTAGATTACATTTCTACATTGAATCAGGCAATATAGCCAGATGATTGCACACACTTATTGTCTTAGGCTTATTTAAAATATCTATCACTAGAGCCTATGCTGGGGTCACTCTCACCTAAACCACAATCTGCTATACAGCAGGGGTGAAAATGGGCCGGATACTGCAAAAACCTTCCACAGTGTACACAACACCTAGTGATCACTTCATATGTGCCACTATATCTACTTGAAAACAGGGGAGTGGAGAAGGTACTCAACTGGTGCAGCTTCATAGATCATTTCCATACTTCCACTTTAGAATTCCATGAGGGGTCTCTCTTTTCCTTAACTTGAGATGATCAGACTTCCAATAACTATAGGACCTTTTTCCTTGAGCCAAATTAAAAACAAAGGTTTAAGTCCTCTCCCTATCCCATATATTTCTGTTATAATTGTTCATTGGATAACAAGAGGTAGATGAGGGGAGAAAAAATTATAAAGATGTTCTCATGTTTCTCCTTTATTTCCAAAACGGAAAGAAAACTTGAGATAAGATTATTTGTTACAAAGAAAAATTGGTAAAAATTTAATATATTTTAAGAAATTTAACGTATTTTAGGTTAGAACCGAATATGATCCTTTCCTTCCATTATGTCAAGAAAAATGGAAAAGATGTCACTGGTTTAATAATGAAACATTTCCAAGGTTACTTGTAGTTTCAACTTTTATATTTTCTCTTTACAACATGTTATATGACTTTGTAGTATGGAAAAATTGTTTGCAGAAATGAAAGCAGTTAATTTGACACTTTACAAAAATTTTCTTCTTATTAAATGTGTGCTCTTGTGCCTTAAAAGAAAAAAACTAGGAGAACTGCTAAATGTGATGCATATCTGCCAAGAGGAGAAAATTCTTATTCTTGGGAAAATAGACAATCACATTAGGATAGCTGGATAAAAATAAAAAATATTTATGAAAAATAAATATTTGCAAGTCTTAAGGGAAATCATTAGTCTAAACAGGAATGCTAAAAGAACATACTGTATAAGGAAAAAGGAGGGTCTTTTCCCATCACGGACTAATTTATGCAGAAGCTAAACATACAGTGATCATGGTGTATTTCTTTCCACTGCACTGCTTGAATTAATGTCTCCAAGGAATAGACAATCAAGTGAAATCAGAATTAAGAACCTCTTTCCTGAATTTCCAAGTCCCAAATTAGCATTAACTATTTGTTATTCAGAATGCTGTTATTCAAAACTATCTTAATGAAATTATCTTTGTTTTTGGAACATATTTCTTATCATTTGTTTCATGTTTTGAATGTAGATCCTCGAAGAGAAAAATCATGGGGATGAATTTGCTAATTAAATTCCCCAAAAGGATGTAAGAAGAACAGAGACTGTATTTCCATCCTGAGTTAGAGTAGATACTTGAGGCTCAGTCCACTGCACAATGACACAGAGAGGGAGACAACAGACCCTACCTCCTGATAAGCTACAGGCATGTTTGTGGTAAATAAGATGAGTAGCCCCAGGAAATGTTAGGACCCATATGGATCTCACCATCATAATGGAGAAGACAGAGTCTCTAGAGTGGGGTGGAGTAAAGGGAAGGAGTCAGAAGTCTATAGAAGCAGTGGGCCATTCTGACACTTCCACCTTGTTGCCTCCCATAGAGATTATACAAACGATAGGCAGGGTAGATAATGTTCAAACAATAGTGTGAATTTCTAGCTAGATGGTAGTATGGGAAAGTCTATACACTGCCTTTGGATGCGAGAAGTCTAGCCTCCTGTGGGGATCTGAAATAATGTTATTTGGTGACATACTCTGAGAACTTTCCTCTCTCTCCAAACCTTCAAATGGCAGAGTTAAGAATTTGGATAGAGCTTAGCTATTCGTAATTCTACAGGATGTGGATGACCTAGAGAAACATTATTTCACTTCTGGGAAATTTTTTGTGTGACCTCAATATACTCAGGACTGATGATCAAAGGGATATGTGTGTATTAAATACAAATATCCTTTTATATTTTTTTCTTTACTTTTGTAAAGGGAAGAATTTATCAATATCCAGAATCTGAAATTGTGACCATCATTATGTTAATTATAGTTATCAAATTTTCAGTTATTAATATGAAGGATGAACTTTTAAAAATTTAAATTTACCTCATAAATAAACAGAAATACATATTGCCTGAATTTTTAAGAACTTTAAAACACTGCATTTTTTTAAAAGAATGTCAAAAATGCCCACAGAGCTCTTACTGATGAGGTGAGAATCCTGGGCTTCTCATTGTCATATAGTTAATTTGGCTTCTGCCCTGGATTCCCTGGCTTGATCCACCCTCCAGTTTCCTTTCCCCTCCCATGAATTCTGTGCAGAAATAAGTGAGGGGGCTGTAGGAGAAGGTGGAAGCAGAGATTATGGTTGGAGATTTGGGGGTGAAAGATTCTCAAGAACTCTGGAAACAGGTAAAGGAACGGAGGGATACATTGAGCAAAGGTTCTTCTCTAGCACCAGCTGGAAGCATATTTTTCTCCTGTCATCAACAAGCTAATTGTTCCACTCAGTCTCCCAGGTATTCCAGACTGAACTTTGTTGACTTGTTGTTCCATTCGGGGCAGAAGGCCCCGAATTCCCTCATTCTCTAGGTTTCCAATCTGGTTACTTGATTATCGTTCTATATGAGAGTTTCCCAGGGTGGACTCTCTCCAAATGGTTTTTATTCTCCCTTATGTCTCAGATCAGCTGGTACAGATTTAAATGTTATAATGTTCTAACAAGGAGCTCTGGCTGAATCCAGGTTAAGCAAGGGAGGGTGTTCTTTGTCTTATGCAAATGTATTTAATTCCTAAATCAAGGTGGACAGATGTTATAACAGGATCTAATTTTCAAGATAGCCTAACATGTTTGTATTTTTATAGAAAAGTCATGAAGCAGTGGATGGGAGCTAAACAAGTTATAAGAGGAAGAAACTGGAGAAGCAAGATGAGAAGCAAAGCAAAGCAACCACAGAGGTTTCTGACAGTGATGCAAAGCCAGAAAATTAAGGGCAAGAATCATTGACAACTATGGATGGCAGAGGTTAAAAACCTTCATTTGGGGGTCAGAACATCTAGATTTGGAATCAAGCTTGCCCTCTTAACGTTTTGATTTTCTCAGTAGAAATAGGGCCAGTATTCTTCACTACCTATTTTTAAAGTTGCTATGTCAATTGCAAGGGCAATCATTAGCAAGTGTTAATTATGTTACCAAAAATGTTCTGATTAATAAATGATTAACAGTCAGAGGAAACTTGAGAAAAAAAGAGAATTCTCTTCAAATATTTAAGTGGCCTAGCTGTCAATTAAAGAAGAATTAGTTGTAGACCTACGAGTTTGAACCTGAACCAGCAGAAGGAATTTAACTGAAACAGATTTGAATCATTATATGGAAAAATTTTACTGTTTTTTTAATACAGACTTTGAAAATAATAAAATTGATAGGTATTTATAGCAGAAATTTTGAAAAATTGAAAGAAGTTGAAAGGAAAAAGTTTTGCATAATCCCAGGGATATGAAAACATTTTTCCCTGAAACAGTTGAATAAAAGTTATTTATTAGAATTTATTTCACTCTTCAAATTAATTATTTCTCACAGTCACGTTTTCTTATTGAATTTGAGAACAAGTGAGGAGATATATTCAAGCTATCACCAAGCTAAACTTTTTGTTTATGATAGGAAATGACAGGAAAATTTGAGAATGCCCACAGTAAGTGTGACCATCCTTATCAGCCTGTCTTGTTACAATGGGGTCTGCTTTGTTAGGGCTAGAATTATTTTGTTCCTGTACATCATGAAATATGCAATTATTGACCCTCAGTCTCACCAAAGAAAACTATAGCTTTGTATTCTCAGATCAATCAATAATCCTGTATAAAATATATATCCTGTATAAAATACTTTATAATTTAGAACACAGCACTGATATTCTGTTAAGAGCCTATTTTTGTCTTAGTTTAAAAGAAAGATTATGATAATGTAAGTAGAGGCACCTCCCAGCTAATCATTAACCAAAAGTATGTCACTTAAAGCTTCTGCTGTTTCAGTTCACTGTATCCACACACCCACCCCCAACCCTGCTATTGTGTTAATTGGATATGATTTGTGCCAGTGACTCACCAGAACTCTTACCCAGGCAAAGTTATGTCATTTTGTAGATGCTGAACCACAGTTTTAGTTGCCTTTCCCATGCTTAACAGGCTTCTTTGTGACAATACTTGGAATCATTCAAGAAGAGGTTTCCTGGTTTTTGTCAGTTTACACCCATTATCTTGTTCCATTGTTATCTTGACATGTTCCCTTCTCACAGCTTTGACTCAGAAGACTGAGATAATAAATGAGTTTAGGCTGTGTTCAGAAGAGACTAGAAATTCTCAAGAATGACTGTCCTCTGAAAAGCTTACACAGCTTCACTCTGCCCCCATTCGGCTCCGCAGGCTTGCCACGGCTGGCTTCTCTGACTACCATCAGTATTTCTTCCCCAAGACGAATTTATATTCACCTCTCAGGTGGGTGGAAAAGGAGACCCTTGTGCAGAATACTGCTACGTAACAGTTGGACTCATTGTTCATGTGAATTCCCTGAGAACTCAGACAGAAATGGAGCCAACCATGCATAACCTTGCTGATCCCCTTCTCAAGAATAATTCTGGAGATCAAATGAGGATCTCATTCCATTCAGTACTCTGGTCTTTATCACTTTAGCTTTGTCACCTTCTCTAGTCAACCATGATCCTCTATTCCCTTACCCTGCTTTAATTTTCTTCTTTGTATTTTCACCATCTGATCCATTATGCTATAATTTGTTATTCAGCTATTGTTTGTCTCCATCCCCCCCTCCGTCAAAATAAGAGCAAGGACTCTGCTTTTATCTATTACTGCAACCCCAGTGCCTAAAGCAGTGTCTAGAACTCTGTGGATATTCAATAATATTTGTTGAATAAAGGATAAATGACCTAGGTCGAGAGATGGATTATAGAAACAGCTGAAAAATGTGGTGGTTTGCTTTATCATACACATTTGTTTTCTTGCTTCCAGCATTTGTTTTCTTGCTTCCAGCATAATAAGCACACATATAGACTTACAAACAGAAATTAAGAGTGGCTTATATGATCATCTTTTGTGAAAAAGAATATGCATTTAATAAATAATTTTTGATTGAGTAAATGCATTAATGAAAGCATGAATTTGGCAACCAATCAAAAAATTGTTTTTATAATTAGAACTCTGAAAGAAAAACCCCAAAATAAAGAAATAAACAAATGGTACAGCCTTATTATACTTTCTTGCCTATCTGTGGGGATGTATTGAGAAAGACAGTGAACTTTTCCTTCTAATTGTTAATAGTGAGATTATGAGAAAGCCCTAGATCTCAAAATAAAATATAAAGCTAATGTGTACTATTGGATGATAAATAAGTTGAAATTTAATATAAGAATTAGAAAAAAAAATTTCAATTTGCTCCTCATTTCACCGGAGACACAACTTTTTGGTCGGAGGTGATGACAATTTTCTCAACAAAAAAACACAGCTAAATGGAACAGTAAGGCCTGAGTGTCTTCCATCTCAAGGTCCAATTTAAAAATAACTTTCTGTCTTCTCTAAAGATATGGAAACAGGGCCTTGAGCGGGCTCTAGCAGATATAGGTTTTTTCAGCCTATATCTGTGTTTATTCATTTCAGCCTATATCAGTGTTTATTCATCAATAAACACTGACTTGACCTGCCTTTTAAAGACTAACTGGTCCCACAGCCCTTTCAGACTTGCTGTGCATAAACTGGACCACAAGGATGTCCTGGGACAAAGGATCAACTTCCAAGATCCCAAGGACCCAGCAGTACCATATTACCTTCCAGCTTCTGGGAGGGGATCCTTGATTTAGTCTTACACATAAGTGTACAGATGCTCTCGACAGCCTGGCAGGGTGCCCAGTGCAGGAAAAAGTGTTATGCTTCTTTTTGCAAAGTACAATTAAAAGCCATGAACGATGCCCAGCTTGAGTTAGAGATGCTCCTTAGCTTTTTGTCTTACTTAGTGTGCCTTTAGTATTAGTATAAGGTTTCTCTACAGCCGTTTATCAGTTCCTAAATTTTGGGTCAAAACTTGTATCTAGTACTATGTATGCAAAGTGCTATCTCTGTATGGACCTCCTTAAAGAAAAGAACTTCCAATTTCTGACAGCTTTCTGTGACAGTCCCTGATCCTAATTTTCTTCTTTTACAAGAAAAAGAAGATTTCAACTTCTCTTAGCAAAATTTATCTTT
The DNA here is from genome assembly GCF_000442215.2 of Lipotes vexillifer. Taxonomy (NCBI): domain Eukaryota; kingdom Metazoa; phylum Chordata; class Mammalia; order Artiodactyla; family Lipotidae; genus Lipotes; species Lipotes vexillifer. The sequence goes on along the minus strand of NW_006798666.1, from coordinate 649,103 downwards.
ACCTTTTCACTTCTTACATCTATTCTTGCTCATCAAGCAAATCCATCAAGCCATCTGTTTACCCCTGGCTAAAATACTTCTAAAGAGTTCTGTTGTACCATAGCCCTTATTGAACTATTAGATTGTTATTCATTTTGATGGATTATCAACTAGGATGGGCCATGTTTTACTCAGAGCTTAGTACCAAAGGAATAATCATAATGATATTAATTGCTGCTTTTATTGAAAGTTTATTGTACATGGTAAAATTTTAGACACTTGGCATACATTAGGTCATTTAGTCTTCACAACAATTGTCTTAGGGATTATTATGTTTTTATAGGTGAAAGAGCAGAAACACGAAGTTAATTCACACACTTAGTAAATAGTGGAGTTGAGATTCAAAGTCATGTAAAAGTCATCAGTTACTCTTTACTAGAATGTGTGCAATATGCCCTCAAATATTTTCTGAATAAACAGTTATTTGTTGAGTGTAGAGTTGTTAGGGGCTTAGTGTAGCCAACAAAATCATAAACCCTCCAAAGTAATTCTGGAAATACCCACTGTTCATTTTATTAGTATTTTCATTGCAAGCCTTTCCCAATAGCCTCCCAGAAGCCTCACTGTGTTTACCACCCTTTTGTCTAATGACTGCACCCCAGTGCAGTTTGGCTGGTGCCATTGTATCTATCAATGAAAAAGTCCTACTTGGAGTGTTTGCAATATGCTCTGGTGCACCTTTGTGTGTTTCCTATACCTATTCCTCTTGCAGCTTAATTCATAGTACTTAGTTAACTCCTATTTATATGTATGTCTTCTTCTGGGGAGGTACTTAATTTTTTCCTAACATTCTCTGCTCTTGGGCCATGTCATTTCACATGCAATCTGTACCTTTTTTCCTGACATCTATCTTGCCCAAGTTCTCAGTCTAATCTTCAAAGACACACAACTGAAAGGCCCTGTTACATGGGAAAGGTCAGTTGGTCATGTGCTAAAAGAGACAGACAGTTCATAGTTTGCAGCCTTAGAATCAAGTGAAAACCCCTAACTCCTGAGGAAAGCTGACAGAAGCTTCTAAAATGCATCACTTTCCCCTATAATGAGAGCTGGCTACATAGAGTTGGAAGCTAAGAGACACCACTGTAGCAGTGCTACTCTGTAATGTTTTGAAAAGTGGCTGCAAATTACAAATATCAGCTTTTTAAATTTTTTTGTAATAACCATCACAGAGTTCTTAGAATGGGGTCATTAGTAGCTTATTTTTGTAGTCCAGTAATTTAGGTAAGTGGTTGAAATATCCAGGGTCATTTCAAATCCCAGTACCTCATTTATGGTAGGCAAAAGAGAGGCCCCCTATAAAGGCCCCGTCCTTTATATGGGATCCATAACACCACCAGCATCTAATATTTCTTCAGTATTTACCGTGTGTAGACATACACTAAGCACTTTGTATATATTATTAAATTTAATACCTGAGATAGGTACTAATATTATTATCTTCATTTTGCATTTGAGGAAATTGAGACATAGGAAAATTAACTAATTCACCCAATGCCACACAACTATGTAAATGGAACTAAGATTTGAACCTCGGCGATATAACTGTTGCATAGCCTTTGCTTGCTTAACAGGAGCCAGGAGACTCCCTGGAAATGTATTTGGGTGAAAGGGGCAGAATATAAGACTGGATAAGCAATAATTGATTGTCTTGGGGTATCGTCTCAGGATATGGTACTGGAAATTCTGACAAAGATGTCCAGAAATGTGGCAAACTCACTGCTAAGATGGCTCTTAGAGGTCTAAAGAAAGACTGGGCCAATGCTGAGCGAAGTAGAATGCTTGAGTTGCCTAGGAAGATGGTAGAGAAGGAACAGAGAGATTGAGGGAAGAGGAAAAGTTGGAATGGATATATTATGCAAATTAAGAAAATCTCCCAGAGGATTGTGTGCCACGGAAGGGCTCAGAGGACATGCTATTTACAAAATCTATCTGAAATGATCTAAGAATATCAAGCAGCACTAAGAAGTCCAGTGGTGGCTCTGTAGGTCAGGGCTGATGGTAGGGGAAGCAGTTATAGACTTGGGATCATTAATATCCATGGAGATGATGAGGCCCCAAAGTAATAGAGGGCAAATGTTCGTGCATAATTGCCTAACAATTTCTGTAATGGCCATCAAGGTTGAAGGGACATCAGTGGGCTTTACTTGACCCATGCTGAGTTGTGGAGATGGCTAATAGAACTTTGTATCCCTACAAAAAAGTAGGGGGGCAAGTATTTTTTTTTAATGTTAATGTCAAAAACTGAAAGAATGCAAGAATGGAGGAACAGGAGACTGAAAGTGGTAAAAAGTCATTTGCTTGCTTAGACCCTAGAACTAAGCCCATTTTCAAATTCAGAACCCATTGACAGAAGAGATGGTTGGTTCACTAAATGGAAGCAGCATGAAACACCACGGCAAAGAGATTCTGTGAAGATTCTCCCAGTTCTTCCCCAAAGAGACCTATGGCTATTTACTTAGGTGTATTTACCCTGGGGAAATAAGAATATCCAGACATTCTGAAGACAATTAGACACAGTGTCTGATTTGATATCCAGAGAACCAAAACTTTTCATCATGGTAGAATAATGGCTTGTCAGAGCCAGGTGATAAATGAACTTCTGGCACATGGGGCCCATGGTCAAGTGTTCTCTCTTTATCAGGACCCAGTTATACACCAGGAGCTGTTTTTCAAGATTATACTCTAGCAATGACACCACATTTAGTGCAATGGATGCAAGCAGGGCTTCTACTTAGTTAAGCCTACACTAGTTACATTCCATTGTCACTCTCCTGGATTCATTTAGATTCTACAGAGGCAGAATGGCAAACTAAATCTAGATACGTATGATACTTAATTTTGTATGTCAATTTGACTGGGCCGTGGAGGACCCAGTCATTTAGTTAAACATTATTCTAGGTGTGTCTGTGAAGATATTTCTGGATGATATTTACATTTGAGTCAGTAGACTCAATAAAGAAGATTGCCCTCCCTGGTGTCAGTGGGCCCCATCTAATCAACTGAAGGCCTGACTGATCAAGCTGGTACATTAGTCTTTTCCTGCCTTTGGTCTCAGATGGAAACACTGGTTCTTCTGGGGTCTTGAGACTGCTGTTTTTCAGACTGGAACTTAGATAAGCTATCCTGGTTCTCAGGCCTTTGACTTGAACTAGAACTACATTATTGGTTCTCCTGAGTCTCTAGTTCACTGACTGACTGCAGATCTGGGACTTCTCAGACTCCACAATTATGTAAAGCGATTCCTTATAATAAATCCCTCTCTCTCTCTTTCTATTTATAGATATAGATAGATATAGATATAGATATAGATATCGATGTTTTCAAACACTTTGAAACTCATCAGTGAGTTTGCAACAAAACTACATTTCTCACTGGCTGATACTTCTCAATGACTGGCAGGAAGAGATAGTAAGGCAGGTCTATCCCTGGGAGATGTGGGGCTCCTTGACCGGCAACCTTGGCTCAAGGACTTCTTACTGACTTTGTCAAAATGTTCTTAGAACTGCATATCAGTCTAAGTGTTTTTTGACCCAATCTTCATCACAGGGGCTAGACTTGTATCACAGTCTGTCAGTTCCCTTTACCTCATAGGTGTTTCCCCCAAACACTTTACCATCTTCATATCTTGGTGCCTTCTTGAAGGACCTGAACAGAAGAAGAGAGGCTTACCATTCAATTTTGCCTTGGTCTGGTTTCTCCCTAAAGCAACACTTGAGATAACTTCTTGGGTTCAGTTTATTTGGAAGATAATCCCAGGGTGCTGGAGTGGAGAAGCAGCGAAAGTGAGACAGGAAAGGAAGCAAAGCCAATATAAGGATGCGTTATAAAGATTACTGTAGTGGGCAATGGGGACTCCATTCTGCCAGAACCTCCTGAGAAGGATATAAACACATCCCAGAATTTTCATCCTAAAGGACAGGAGCTGGATCATTTATCCATCAGCTGTTATCCACCATTGTTGAGGATTGCTCCATAGTTCCAGGCTGTGCTGAGTTGGCTCCTTCAAATCAGAGAACACTAGGGCAGACAGTAAGACACATGGTGCATGGGAGAGCAGACACGCTGTTTATCTTTTCCTCTTTGAATCTCTAGTGCCTTATGCATATTTGTTCTCAATAAGTATTGAATGAATGAATAAATGAATCAGTGAACAAATGAACAGATTGATTGTTAAAGATCATTTACTTTAGCAGTCTTCATGTACCAGTCTGTGAATGGACCGTATCAGAATCACCTGTGGAGACTTAAAAAATCAAATATGTTACAGTTCTATCTTTTGAGTACTGGTGATTCAGTACACCTGGTATAACCCAATATTCTGTGTTTTAAAAAAATTTCTCCTGTGATTTAAAGGCAGAGCCTGCCCTGGGGTCTATTGATCTAATTCCATCAACTAAAGCTCATCTTTCTTTGTTTCTCACAGAAGATATTTATGAGATGGCCTCCCAAACATCTGAACTGTAGCTTTTTCGGTTTTGTAGGTAATCGCTTCACTCAATTTGACAACTTCCATTTGCCAGTGATTGAGGACAGTTCTATAGAAAGAAATAAAATCTATAATTATACATCATTTCAGGTATAGACTTAATATTTTCCTATCATAGATTGGTGCTAAATGGAAAATGGATTTGATTTAAGTTTCACATCTTTCCATTTCCCAGTTA
>NW_006798666.1:636868-644247 GCF_000442215.2 Lipotes vexillifer | reverse complement strand
AGCAGGAATCAATAATGACACACCCACCTGAAATACAAGGTATCTTAAAAAGACATGTCTCAGTGCTCATGGGATCTGAGGTCATGATTAGAGATGAGCTCAAGGGAAGACACAGACATGAGCAGAGAGGCCAGGCTTTCAGCATTGCTCAATTTCACTTCTGAGAAGTTTTAATTCTGTCATGTAAACTCATAGACTAAGGTACAGACAAAGCAGGGGTTTTTTTTGCAATTTTAGGAACCAAAGTGTTAAAGAGTGAGGGAAATAGATATAAGAAAGAGGGTTTAGGAACTCTGAGATATAAAAGCATGAATCACATTTGTCCTAGAATCTCCTGGGCACACTTTTTAGTTTTAGTACACATGGTGAAGCAAATGAATTGATGTCATCTTTTGGCCACTCAGAGGCACCCTCTGCTGATATTCTTCCTCAGGGGCTTAATATGTAAAATCAAGATTTCTATTATCTCTTTCAGGCCACACCATCTCAGAACAAGATGACAGTAATAATGGAGCAGGGAAACATCTTAGTACTGCCTCTGACTTAAATATATTTACACATTATAAAATAATGCAGACTCAGAAATTCAAAAGATTCTAAAGAGCAAGTGGAAGATAAAAACATCTATATTTCTACCAACCAAAAATAATTAAAATTTTGATGCTATTTCTTTGTAGTTATATGTGCTTATTCCTTTGAGTAGTCTGTTGGTTAATGAGTGAATACAAGAAAAATAAATAGATGATTCATAAACGATAGATAATGTCATTCTCCTATACATAAAATTTTTATATACTTTGTTCACTGACGGGTACAACATAAGCAAATTATTTACTGAAAATATTTTATAGAGATAATTTTAATGGTTGCCTTGTATTTTGCTATGTACATATTCTTTCTTTATTTAACCATTTCCAAATTGTTATCTCGATTCACTTTATCCTTTTTTCCTGGTATCAATCACACTGCCATAATCATATATGTACAGGAAGTTTTTCCTATATTAACTATTATTTCTTTAATTTTATAAAAGTGGAATCATGGTATCAGAGTTTTAATGTTTTTCTGTTTCTTGTTGTGGTATTTTTAAACCCTTGAAGAAAAGCCAAATTAAGGAAAGAAAACACACATCAAAATATATGGAGATTCCACAGTGTTTCTATTTTTAGTATATAATTGTTCGGGCTTATGCTGAAGGGCAAAGAATAGGAATACACATATCTAAAAGAGTGTTTCCCCCTGGAGAGCTGATGGCAGCATGGTGAATTTTCTCCTCCTTTCCTCCCACTATGCGTTAGCCTTCTTGGATTATCACATTATAACTTTAGGAAGCAGCTGTGTACTGTAGGGCACAAATGGAAAGATACCGTCCATTTTTTCACTCAACAAATATTCATTAGCTACTACATGCCAGGAAACATTCTAGGTACTGGAGGTATAGAGGTGAAAGAGAAGGACCAAAGCTAACAAGGAATAAGAGTAAGTGTGTGGCAGAGGATTTAGGGTGGGTCATGTATAGGAAGTAATTGAATTGCTGCTTTGGTTTTGGAGTCAAAGAAAGCCTCTCTGAGGAAGACAAGCTGAAGTTCAGTTGTGAAGGGCAAGTAGGAATTGGTTCTACTGATTTTAGAGAAAGACCATTCAAGGCAGGATGAAAAACGACTACAAGTCTTCTTGGTGAAGAGCTTGCTCTGTTATAGCAAATAATAGGAGGATAATGCAACTGAAATCTATCATTTTCTTAAATTATGAACCTAGGAAAAAAAAACAATATAGTTATTTGAAGTGTCTTATTTTGTTATCATTAGAAATAACACACTTTCAAATTAAATTATAGGTTTTGCAGCTAAATTTAAGTAATATTTATGCTCATCATTACTTCAAAATTATAGTAGCTATTATGTCTGTTGCTGTTATTATTTAATGTTTTAATAAAAATAGCATATATACTGCTATAACAAACTTCTTTAAAATATTTTGATGACTATGTCATCATAATTGGTTTACTTTTTTTGACTTTATGCCTTTAAAACATTATTCTGAGAAAAAGCTCATAGTTATATCAGGGGGCTGAAAGGATTTATGGCATCAAAACTTTATGGACCCCTCTCTAAAGAAAAGGACAAGGCCTGTGGAATTTTTGTCAACAATATCGTAGAGGATGTATTATTAATCTATGACTTGTCCATGCTAATAAGTTAATTAATCCAAATAATCACAGCAAAAATTAATGTGTGCTTTTTTCTTTTTCTTTTTTAAAATTTGATTTTATTTTTTAGAGCAGCTTTAGGTTTATAGCAAAATTGAGTGGAAGATACAGAGATTTCCCATATACCCCCAGACCTCATTCATGCATAGCCTCCCCCATTCTCATCATCCCCCACCAGAGTAGTACATTTTTTACCAAAGATGAACTTATATTGACACAACATAAACACCCCAAGTCCATAGTTCACACTAGGTTTCATTCTTCATGTTGTATATTTTATGGGTTTGGATAAGTGTATGATGACATGTATCCACCACTATAGTAACATACAGAGTTGTTTCACTGCCCCCCAAATCCTCTGTGCCCCACCTATTTATCCCTCCTCCCCCATCCAACTCCTGGAAACCACTGAACTTTTTACCGTCTCCATAGGTTTTGCCTGTTCCAGAATGTCGTATCGTTGGAATCATAGTACATAGCCTTTTCAGAGTGACCTCTTTCACCTAGTAATATGCATGTATAGTTCCTCCATGTCTTTTCATGGCTTGATAGCTCATTTCTGAATAATATTCCCTTGTCTGGATGTATGTCAGTTTATCTAGCCATTCATCTCCTAAAGGACATTGTGGTGGCTTCCAGGTTTTGGCATTATGAAGAAAGCTGCCAGAAACATGTGTGAAGGTTGCAGTGTAGAGATAAGATTTTAACTCCTTTATTTAAATAATGACTGGGATTGCTGGATTATATGGTTAGAGTATGTTTACTTTTGTAAGAAGCATTAAACTGTCTTCTAAAGTGGTTGTACCGTTTTGCACTCCCACCAGCAATGAATGAGAGTTCCTGTTGCTCCACATCCTCTCCAGCATTTGCAGTTGTCAGTGTCCTGGATTTTGGCCATTCTAATAGGTGCATAGTGGTATCTCAATGCTGTTTTAAATTGCATTTCACTGATGACATATGATGTGAAGCATCTTTTCATGGGTTAAGTTGCCATCTGTAAATCTTCTTTGTTGATTTCTTAGTTCATGAAGGTGTATAGTTCCTGCCTAGCAAAGGTCCTTTTATTATAAGGTGGTTGGTAAAGGTTTGTTTAGGTAATTGAATTTGGCTGCAAAGAATGCAGAACCCATCTCACTGGTGACTCTTGACTCAAAAGTTAGCTGCAGTTCACTGAGGACCTCTTCTAAATATTTCAATATTTCAATAAACAATCAAAACTTTCCTTTAGAACATAGTGAACAAAATAGTCTCATAGGGAACATTTCTAGTAGAAAAGTTTAATTAGAGAACCATGAAACATACCATTAAATTAAAAAGAATTTCTCAGCCTTCTCACTGCCATTTTGCAGTTGCTCAGAAATCTTTGAGAGGGCTTCACCCTTCATTAGATGAAATCCCAAGTGGATCATCCTGATGTGACAAGTAATTTGGCCGCTTCAACCTTGTCAACACAGGTAGAAAACTGGATGAAAACTGAGTTACTGTAAATTCACCTCTGTATCTCAGTTTAGTTTCCCTGGGTAAAGGAAAAGCAAGCATTTTCCATTTACTCATAGTGAAAACACAATCTTTTGAATTGACTGTAGGAGCTTTCACTAAGTGATCTGTAGAGTCACCACTTTAAATGTCTAAAGATAATTTTGTACCCAGAAGATGGAATGCACTTATTTGATAACCGAAGAGCTTGAACTGTGCATGCTTTAATCAGAAAGTCATGGCATTTGCATTTAAATTTTACCCTCACGGGTCAGAATAAAGAAATAATTATGAATATGCATGACTAGAGATGTGTGGAGATTCCATTATTTATTTAGTCATCCTCAAAAATTATTGATGTGATTCTCTGTTGAGATTTCCAGTACATTTTTGAAAATAATTGAGGCTTTTTAATGTATAGCTGGTGTTCTTTTTAATATCAAATATGTTTTAAGAAATTCCTGGATATTAAATGAATTGGAAATGATAAGTATTTTGTAGTACTTCTGGAATTTTATTCTGTGTTTTTAAACAGCTTTACTGAAGCATAACCACAGTTTTATTTATTAATACAATTTTTTATTGAAAATGTTTTAGGACTACAGAAAAGTTACAGCAATGTACAGAGACATTCTATATACCTCAAACCCAGTTTCCTCTATTATTAACATCTTTTATTGAGATGGCATATTTGTCACAACTAATGAAAGGATAATGGCACATTATTATTTTTTTAACATCTTTATCACAACATAATTGCTTTACAATGGTGTATTAGTTTCTGCTATATAACAAAGTCAATCAGCTATACATATACATATATCCCAATATCTCCTCCCTCTTGCATCTCCCTCCCACTCTCCGTATCCCACTGCTCTAGGTGGTCACAAAGCACCAAGCTGATCTCCCTGTGTTATGCAGCTTCTTCCCACTAGCTATCTATTTTACGTTTGGTAGTGTATATATGTCCATGCCACTCTCTCACTTTGTCCCAGCTTACCCATCTCCCTCCCCTTGTCCTCAAGTCCATTCTCTATCGGCATCTTCATTCCTGTCCTGCCCCTAGGTTCTTCAGAAATATTTTAATTTTTTTTTAGACTCCATATAATGTGTCAGCATACGGTATTTGTTTTTCTCTTTCTGACTTACTTCACTCTGTATGACAGACAGACTCTAGGTCCATCCACCTCACTACAAATAACTCAGTTTCATTTCTTTTTATGGCTGAGTAATATTCCATTGTATATATGGGCCACATCTTCTGTATCCATTCATTTGTCGATGGACACTTAGGTTGCTTCCCTGTCCTGGCTATTGTAAATAGTGCTGCAATGAACATTGTGGTACGTGACTCTTTTTGAATTATGGTTTTCTCAGGATATATGCCCAGTAGTGGGAATTCTGGGTCATATGGTAGTTCTATTTTTAGTTTTTTAAGGAACCTCCATATTGTTCTCCATAGTGGCGGTATCAATTTACATTCCCACCAACAGTGGAAAAGGGCTCACTTTTCTCCACACCCTCTCCAGCATTTACTGTTTGTAGATTTTTTTGATGATGGCCATTCTGACTGGTATGAGGTAATACCTCATTGTAGTTTTGATTTGCATTTCTCTAATGATTAGTGATGTTGAGCACCCTTTCATGTGTTTGTTGGAAATCTGTATATCTTCTTTGGAGAATGTCTATTTAGGTCTTCTGCCCATTTTTGGATTGGGTTGTTTGTTTTTTTGATATTAAGCTGCATGAGCTGCTTGTATATTTTGGAGATTAATCCTTTGTCAGTTGCTTCATTTGCAAATATTTTCTCCCATTCTGAGGGTTGTCTTTTCGTCTTGTTTATGGTTTCCTTTGCTGTGCAAAAGTTTTTAAGTTTCATTAGGTCAATCTGTTTATTTTTGTTTCTATTTCCATTTTTCTAGGAGGGGGGTCAAAAAGGATCTTGCTGTGATTTACATCATAGAGTGTTCTCCCTATGTTTTCCTCTAAGAGTTTCATACTGTCTGGCCTTACATTTAGGTCTTTAATCCATTTTGCATTTATTTTAGTGTATGGTGTTAGGGAGTGTTTTAATTTCATTCTTTTACATGTAGCTGTCCAGTTTTCCCAGCACCACTAATTGAAGAGGCTGTCTTTTCTCCATTGTGTATTCTTACCTCTGTTATCAAAAATGAGGTGACCATATGTGGGTGGGTTTATCTCTGGGCTTTCTATCCTGTGCCATTGATCTATATTTCTGTTTTTGTGCCAGTACCATACTGTCTTCATTACTGTAGCTTTGTAGTATAGTCTGAAGTCTGGGAGCCTGATTCCTCCAGCTCCGTTTTTCTTTCTCAAGACTGCTTTTGCTATTCGGGGTCTTTTGTGTTTCCATACAAATTGTGAAATTTTTTGTTCTAGTTCTGTGAAAAATGCCATTGGTAGTTTGATAGGGATTGCATTGAATCTGTAGATTGCTTTGGGTAGTAGAGTCATTTTCACAATGTTGATTCTTCCAATCCAAAAACATGGTATATCTCTCCATCTGTTTGTATCATCTTTAATTTTTTTCATCAGTGTCTTATAGTTTTCTGCATACAGGTCTTTTGTATTGTTTCATTCATCTTTGTTTGCTCTTTAGCTCTTCTAGGTCTTTGTTAAACGTTTCTTGTATTTCCTCCAATCTATTTCCACGATTTTGGATCATCTTTACTATCATTATTCTGAATTCTTTTTCAGGAAGACTGCCTATTTACTCTTCATTTGTTTGCTCTGCTGGGTTTTTACTTTGCTCCTTTATCTGCTGCGTATTTCTCTGTCTTCTTATTTTGCTTAACTTACTGTGTTTGGTGTCTCCTTTTTAGAGCCTGCAGGTTCGTACTTGCTGTTGATTTTGGTGTCTGCCCCCGGTGGGAAGGTTAGTTCAGTGGGCTTTGTAGACTTCCTGGCAGAGGGGTGTGGTGCCTGTGTTCTGGTGGATGAGTCTGGATCTTGTCTTTCTGGTGGGCAGGACCATGTCCAGTGGTGTGTTTTGGGGTGTCTGTGAACTTATCATGATTTTAGACAGCCTCTCTGCTAATGGGTGGGTTTGTGTTCCTGTCTTGCTAGTTGTTTGGCATCGGGTGTCCAGTATTGAAGTTTGCGGGTCATTGAATGGAGCTGGGTCTTAGCATTGAGACAGAGATCTCTGGGAGAGCTCTCGCTGACTGATATTACTTGGGGCCGCGAGGTCTCTGGTGGTCCAACGTCCTGAACTCAGCTCTCCCCGCTCACAGCCTCAGGCCTAACACCCGGCCAGAGCACCAAGACCCTGTCAGCCACATGGCTCAGAAGAAAAGGGAGAAAAAAAGGAAGAATGAAAAAAAATAATAAAATAAAATAAAGTTATTAACATAATCAATATTTTTGAAATTAAAAAATAGAAAAAAGTAATAAAGAAAAAAAGAAGAGAGCAATGAAACCAATAAACAAATCTACCAATGATAACAAGAGCTAAAAACTGTACTAAGCATAGGGCTTCCCTGGTGGCACAGTGGTTGAGAGTCCGCCAGCCGATGCAGGGGACACGGGTTCGTGCCCCGATCCGGGAAGATCCCACATGCCGCGGAGCGGCTGCGCCTGTGAGCCATGGCCGCTGAGCCTGCGCTTCCGGAGCCTGTGCTCCGCAACGGGAGAGGCCACAACAGTGAGAGGCCCGCGTACCACAAAGAAAAAA
>NW_006798666.1:558579-636365 GCF_000442215.2 Lipotes vexillifer | reverse complement strand
CAGCTCGCAGCCCCGCCCGCCCCGGCGGGTGAGCAGACAAGCCTCTCGGGCTGGTGAGCGCCGGTCGGCACCGATCCTCTGTGCGGGAATCTTTCCGCTTTGCCCTCCGCGCCCCTGTTGCTGTGCTGTCCTCCGTGGCTGGGAAGCTTCCCCCTACCCCCGCCACCCCCATCCCCACCAGTGAAGGGTCTTCCTAGTGTGTGGAAACCTTTCCACCTTCACAACTCCCTCCCACTGGTGCAGGTCCCGTCCCTATTCTCTCACGGGCCCAGCCGCTCCGTGACATGTGGGATACTCCCGGACCGGGGCACGAACCCGCGTGCCCTGCATCGGCAGGCAGACTCTCAACCACTGCGCCACCAGGGAAGCCCCCGTCCCTATTCTTTCGTCTCTGTTTATTCTTTTTTCTTTTGCCCTACCCAGGTACCTGGCGTGTTTCTTGCCTTTTGGGAGGTCTGAGGTCTTCTGCCCCCGTTCAGTAGGTGTTCTGTAGGAGTTGTTCCACATGTAGATGTATTTATGGTGTTTTTGTGGGGAGGAAGGTGATCTCCGCGTCTTCCTCCTCCACCATCTTGAAGGTCTCCTCGACACATTATTATTAACTAAAGCCCATGCTTTAGATTTCCCTCATTTTTACCTAATGTGGCCTTTACCTATTGATAACACATTACGTATCATCATTATGACTCCTTTAGACTCCTCTTGGCTGTGACAGTTTCTGAGTTTTCTTGTTTTTGATGACCTTGAGAGTTTTGAAGCATGCTGGTCAGGTATTTTGTAGAATGCCCCTTAATTGGAATTTATCTGATGTTTATCTCATGATTACAGTGGGGTTGTATGTTTTTGTTTGGATGACCACAGAGGTGAAATGTCATTCTCATCACATCACATAAAGGGTACATATTTCAACATGACTTATCACTGTTTATATGAACCTTGGTCACATGGCTTGAGGCGGTGCTTGACAGGTTACTGCACTGTTTCTTTTCTTCCTTCTCATACCATCCTCTTTGGAAGGAAGTCACTATGCACACTTAAGGGGTGCGTAGCTATGATCCACCTCTGTGAGAACAGAACATCTACAAAAATTGTTTGGAATTCTTCTCCATGGGAGGTTTGCTTATTCTCTCAATTTATTTATTTATTCAATTACTCATTTATGTAAGTATGGCCTTGTTGATACTTATACTCTGGTTTATAATTTATTATTACTATATATATTTTTTGCTCAAATTTTTCCACTTTGGCCAATGGGAGCTCTTTCATTTGGTTCCTGTGTCCTTTTAACACACTCCCATCAGTGTAATTTTTTGAGTACTTCCATATTTTCAGACAGTGCTTGATGTTCCAGGCTCATTTGTTATATTTATTGCTCCAGCACTAGAATCAGCTATTTCCTGAAGGACAGTTCGCTTACTCTATTTTGGAAAATAATATTAGAAAAAAGATTTGAGTGTAAGATGTGTTTGTTGCTATGGAGGTATTTTTTTCTAGACGCTCTCGGGTGTCAGAGAGAAGTTTGTTATCTACTCACCTATTGAAGGGCATCTTGGCTGCTTCTGGTTTCTCACAGTTTTAATAGTGCAACTATAAATATTTGTGTTCAGGATTTTGTATAGACATAAGTTTTCAAATAAGTTGTGTAAGTACCTAGGAGTGTTATTGCCAGATCATATGGTAATGCTATATTTAGCTTTGTAATTAACTGCCAAACTCTCTTCCCAAGTGGCCATAACTTTTTGTATTTCCAACAAAAAATGAGAGTTTCTGCTGTACTACATTCTTGCCAACATTTGCTATTGTCAAATTTTTAAATTCCAGTCATTCTAATAAGTGTGTAATGGTCTCTCATAGTTATTTTAATGTTCATTTATGTAATAACATATAATGTTAAGCAATTCCAATATGCTTATTTGTCGTTTATCTATTTTTTGGCAGGTGTCTGTTCAGATCTTTTGTCCATTTTTCAACTCAGTTTGTCATTTCTGACTTTCGAATTTTAAGGTGTTTGTATATTTTGGATACAAGACCTTTATCAGAAATGTGATTTGCAAATATTTTATCTCAGTATATGGCTTCTATTTTCATTCTCTTAATAGTGTCACATTCACAAGCCAATTTTTTGAATTTTAATAAAGTTCAATTAATCAGTTTTTTATTAATAGATAGTGCTTTTGGTCTTGTATCTAAAATCTCATCACCAAACACATGGTCATGTAGCATTTCTTTTATCTTTCCTTCCAGAAGTTTCATAGTTTTGTAAATACTTTACATTTATATCTATGATTGATTTTAAGTTTTTGAATGATATAAGTTCTGTGTCTGGGTTCATTTATTTGCAAATGGTCACTGAATTGTTCCAGCAGTCTTTGTAAATGGGATATCCTTTCTCCATTGAATTGCCTTGGCATCTTTGTCAAGGGCTAGACATTTACTGCTCTTCAGATGAAAGCCATTGTGTGAAATGGGTAGGTAAATACACTTGTTTCCTAGAAAGTTTCTTCCAGCCTAAGAGTCTGTGCACATATGCTTCGCTCGGTTTGGAAAGCTTTTCTTCATTTAGTTAGATCTCAACTCAAATGTCATGTCCTTTACAGTCCTTATTACTGTTTTCAGTGACTTATTAGGATAATCTATAAGCCCCATGAGGATAGGACCAGTGTCTGTTTGGAATTTATCCCTAGTGCCTACCAGGGTACAGGGGACCATTTCCATGGAAGCCAGCTTAAAGAAACCCATGAAAGCTAACCAATATTCTGTGGAACCTCTTCTCTTATGTCCAACATGTCTTTTGTCTTTTTTTGATCTTAATGGAAATAAAGTGGTACACAAATTTGAAATAAGCCAGTTCTGAAAATGGACTGTGAGGGAGTTAGCCCAAAATATACGGTAGAATTGTAGGGATTCTGCCCTTGTTGCCAGGCTAGATCTACGTGCAGTTTAAAGACCCCCTTTTCTTCTAGACCCTGAGACATTCCATAACTGACCTAAGGTTTAGAAATACACTAACTCAGTAGTCCACTGGTGCAATCCACAGTTTTGCTAAACTGTTGTGTCTCTCTCAAATCCTGAAATAATTTGCTTCTGCTAAATTCCAGGGAAGTATCAGATTCCCTCTCTCTTTCTTAAACTAACATTGTTTTGGCCACTTAAACACATTTGCCTGTACTCATTTATAACATTTTGTTGCATTTGATTTCTCTTCCCTACTAGAGCTTCAGAGTTATTTACATACTTTATATGTCCAATTAGCATACCTCAGGCCTACATTAAAAAAAAATAAACAGAATCAATTTTAATGAATGCACATGGACTACAGAATCCCATAAGAGGAAGTACAGCATTTTGGCCATCATTCAGGACAAAGTTTTATAAGTAATTATTGATTAAAAAAGCATCTTTTATTATTTTTCCCATATTTCCCATCTCTATTGACCATTTAGATCGTTGTTAAGAAGAATTTTTAGATAAATATTTGAAAGAATTTGCTAGGCTCAAGATGATGTTCATTTATATTTAAATTATTTTTAGTTTCTGAATTTTAAGATTAAGAAAATGTATTCTTATTAACATAACTTCTGAAGTTTAACAAACCTCTGTATGTTAGGTCCATTTTTTTCTTTCCTAATCCTAAGATCCTGTATAATTATAATTCTTTATCCTTTGAGCCACAATTCAACATTTATGTAATATAAAGGTCAATAAACAATGTAAAACCAATTTCATGTATTTCTCTTTCATCATGTAATTGTCAAAAGTATATTTTGTACCATTCTGTCAGCTGAATATCAGCAAGGCTTCTACATGACCTGACTCTCCCTAATACCTGCTCTTACTTGAGTTTGAATTCTTATTTCCAGTATTAAAAATGTCTTTATTGTTCCCTTTATTTATTACAAATACAGGTAAAGGGGGTAATTATAAATATTTCATGCTAAGTTCTGGTTGGAAATGAAGTAAATCTCAAACTTCTTTTGGGAAATTTACTTGAGTCATAAATAATCTCTCATGGCATTGTTTGCTCCTTTGAAGAAAATTTTTCTTTCAACGTTTGACATGATATGAACTAAGAGAAAATAATATTGCTCTGCACTGACTTGCTCAACTCAAATGCAGGCACGTAATAAAACTCAAACTTTCAAAGTTTTATTTTAACTATGTGAAGAATATATACATATATCTTAATATGATAAGTATGTCTGGGGGTTTGTGTATATTTCAACTTTGGAGAATAAATGCTTTTTTTATGGCCCAAACAATGCATCGTATTTAGATGGATGTTAATTTGTCATAGAAGCCACAGGAAAGTAATGCAATGAACTTCTAGAAAGACTTGCTTTCTTTGTTGTTCCTCAAACATGCTGAGCTCTTCTTTAGGACTTGTTATTCCCTCTGCCTGAACACTCTTCCCCAATTATCTGGGGACTCCCTTACTCATTCCTTTCAAATCTCTGATCAAATACCACTTGATAAGAGGAGCTTCCACTGATCACCTAACCAAAAATAGCATCCCACACTTCTTTGCTATATTTTTCTTCTTAATTTTGACTATCACCTATAACTAGAATACAAGCATCACATGGATGGTGATCCTATCTCTCGTGTTTACTGCTATAGATTCTACAGAACCTTCTTTGCACATAGTAGGTATTCAACACGTATGTGCTAAATGGTTGAATGAAATAGAGGCCAAGTCTTCATTTATTTGTTTTCATGGGGTGCATGGTGGACAGGAGAGAAAACAAGTTTCTAGTATGTTAGTGAAAATAATTTAAAGATTATGTAAGTCGTGGCCTCTGATTACCTATAACAAACTCATTAATTATAAAACGGAGAGACCCAAAATTGCTTGCTGATGCCAGAATATTAGAAACTGTACTAACTTTACTGTCTGTAAAGTTGGGTATACATGGATTATTTGTGAATTTACTCACTTTAATATTAAGAAGCATTATATGACCAATTGCTCGTTTTTATCTCTATTTACATAGCAGTGGCTCTTAATTTTTAAGCGTTGTTTCTCTATCCCTTTTTCTCTTTCAAGCAGTTAATGATGTGTAAATACATTTTTAATACAATAGGAGAGCATGCTATTTAAAGAACCCCTGCTGGTTTAAGTGAATTCTTCTTAATGTAATGAAATGGTCAATGCTCAAATTTTCCAAATCAATTGTTTTAAATAACATATTTGCCACTTTGATGATAGATAAACTTGGTTCTATTCATTGAGCTTTTATTTCTTTTTTCCCATGAATTGGAGAAGATACGAAAAGGGTAACATCTTTTTTTAATTTCTTTTTTTAATTGAAGTATAGTTGATGTACAATATTATATGTTACAAGTGTACAATATAGAGATTCACAACTTTTAAAGGTTATACTCCATTTATAGTTATTATAAAATATTGGCTATATTCCCTGTGTTGTACAATATATCCTTGTAGCTTATTTTATACCTAATTGTTTGTACCTCTTAATCCCCAACTACTGTATTTCCCCTCCTGCCATCCTTCTCCCCATGGGTAACCACTAGTTTGTTCTCTATATCTGTGAGTCGGCTTCTTTTTTGTTTTATTCACTTGTTTGTTGTATTTTTTAGATTCCACATATAAGTGATATCGTACAGTATTTGTCTTTCTCTGTTTGATTTATTTTATTTAGCATAATATCCTCCAAGTCCATCCATGTTGCTGCGAACGGCAAAATTTCATTCTTTGTTATGGCTAAGTAGTATATCATTGTACATATATACCACATCTTCTTTATCCATTCATCGTTGATGGACACTTAGGTTGCTTCCGTATCTTGGCAATTGTAGACAATGCTGCTATGAACACTGGGGTGCATGTATCTTTTCGAATTAGTGTTTTTCTTTCTTTCAGATATATACCCAGGAGTGGGATTGCTGGGTCATATGGTAGTTCTATTTTTAGTTTTTTAAGAAACGTTCATACTGTCTTCCACAGTGACTAAACCAATTTACATTCCCACCAACAGTGCACAAGGATACCCTTTGTTCCACATCCTCGCCAACATTTGTTATTTATGTTCTTTTTGATGATAGCCATTCTGACAAGTGTGAGGTGTTATCTCTTTTTGGTTTTGGCTTGCATTTCCCTGATGATTAGCAATGTTGAGCATCTTTTCATGTGCCTGTTGGCACTGGCACACAAACAGACACATAGATCAGTGGAAAAGGATAGAGAGCCCAGAAATACACCTAACATACTTATGGTCAATTAATCTATGATAAAGGAGGCACAAATATACAGTGGAGAAAAGACAGCCTCCTTAATAAGTGGTGCTGGGAAAGCTGGGCAGCTACATGTAAAATAATGAAATTTGATCATTCTGTAACACCATATAGAAAAATAAATTCAAAATGGATTAATGACCAGAAACCATAAAAATCCTATAAGAAAACATAGATGGAGCACTCTTAGACATAAGTCATAGCAATATTTTGTTGGATTTGTCTCCTAAAGCAAAGGAAACAAAAGCAATAGACAAACGGGACCTAATTAAACTTAAAAGCTTTTTGCACAGCAAAGGAAACCATCAACGAAATGAAGAGACATCCTATTGAATGGGAGAAGGTATTTGCAAATGATATGACGGATTAGGGGTTAATATCCAAAATATATAAATAGCTCATACGGCTCAACATCAAAAAACAACCCAATTAAAAAATGGGCAGAAGATCTGAACAGACAATTCTCCAAAGAGAATTATCTACTGCTGGGAAAAGAAAATTACAAGATCAGAATAATTTTTCCTAAGAATGAGTAATTGAATCATCATTTCTTTCTTTAGACATTACCCTTTCTTCCAAACATTTTTGGGAAATCATAAAAATCAGATATACTCGCTCAGTTTTCAAGGGTGAAAATTTATTATAATTTTCAACTAATTGAAATTGTAATAGGTTTGTAATTATCTGCTGCATCTTTAAACAGTGTGCTATTTTTTAAAATTCTGAAAAAAATTATCAAGTGAAAAAATTATTTTTTATTTTTATTTTTGAGTTAAAATTATGGAAAAGTAAACTTTTGTCAAAACTATATGTTTTTGTGAGTCTAACTTAAAGAATCATCTGATTCAAATAAACTTTAAACTTTTGCTTCTCCTTTCATTTTAGAGTTAGAATATCAAAGAGTTATCTTTTAAGTTATTTTTCTTAAGTAATAAGCATCACAACCTTGACCTAGCTCATTGAATGAATTTTCTTTCCTATGAATAAAAGTGTAAGGGAAAATGTTGATTGAATATTTTACTCTGGTTTAGTATTCAGAAAGGGAGACAGAAAACTATAGAGCAATTTTAGAAATATGTTACTTGGGGAATGAGGAAGTCATTACAGAAAATGGTTTTAAAGCAAAAATTTCATCAAAGTTAAATAGGCAAAGATTTATACAAAGCTATTGTCAGAGGAAGAGAGAACAGAACTCAGTCTGGATTCAGCTGTTCAAAAAAAGCATGTCTTGATGGTCTTGGTGGACTGGAATGAGCTAGTGGAAAAGTACTGGAAGTTGTCAGAGAAGAGGTTGATCAATGTCACGTGTTAAGCATATTGAGTGGTTTCCTGAAGTTGCAAACATTTTTCTCTGTGATTAGGCCATCTGTGTTTGCTAATCAGTGTCCATGAAATGTAGGCTCCTACGCTTACGCAGAGACTGGGAGATATGGGTGCTATCTTCCTTGGTGATTATATTTCAATGGGATGACACCCAGGAGGTGGAGAAAGACATTCCTTGGGTTGTAAAACTGGCAAGAGGCTTTAAGAGATATTTATCTTTCATAGAGGCAGAGAAATCACTTACAATCATACACTTCTTAAGAAATTCTCTAGGTAAAGGGAGGAGAAGGACCTCTATGTCTAGGCCACCTGAATGCTCATAGAACTCTTATAAAGCCAGGGTGAGAGAGAGGTCAGGGACTTAGAGGCAGAAAGAAATGCATCTAAAGTTTAGTCAAGCTGAGGGAAATGTGAAGGCCACCTGGTCAATGACTTCTTAAATTTTTAAAATATGCTGCACGCAATTGATTGTGGGGATTTTTTCCCTAATGATTGGCTTTCAGTATTTTACAGAACTAAATTCAAGTATTATAAAGCAGTAAAATAGATGTGCACATGTCCTTAATTTTTAATGATTATAATATATCCAATATTATTGTAAGTAGGGATCCAATATTTATAATGTGGAGGAAGAACATTTAGATTGTACATTTCTACCAATGCAAACATGGCTGACCTATTAACTTCAAAATTTATCAACTATAATTACAAGATAATGACAGCCTCTTCGGTGCTAATAATAAGAATCTAGGCCTACCAGAATGGATAAAACAAAAATATTTTGATGTTTTCTTGCTCCTGTAATTTTGGCCACACTTTGGTTGGGTTACATGGAGATGATACCAGAGTATTAAAGAAACAAATATTACAATATAGGAAATAAGGCAAAGATGATTGTTTAAGCATTTAATGTCATCCTATAGCATTGTCTAACTGGCCTGCCTCAGGTCATCTTACCCTTCAGGGAATTGTAACTTTGTTTAACATACTACTTACTAGTGATTGTCTAGACACTTCTTAACTCTAGAAACTAACTTACAGAAAACTGATAAAATGCAGTGATTTTCTTTTTTGTCTATTAAAGAAGATTGTATCAAAAGTTATGTTTTATTGTTCTGTAGGTAATCAATTTTGTAGTACTTTAACATTTCATTTCAAAATTTATTTTGTTTTTATAAACTATATAATGCCATTTTTTCAAAATGCCTTTGTAAATAGCTCTGTCATCCTTTTAGATCCCTAAGTCATGGCATGTGCCTACTCTCTAAGTGTGTGACAATTATTTCTTTTTATTTTGAGAATTATACTTTGACAAGGTGCTGTAGAGAAAAGGCTTATATTGTCTTTGTTTGGGAATAAAATGAGACCAATCCATTTCTGATTCCTTTCTTTGCCTTTTCCTTTCATCTCTTTTCCAGTTCTGATGACTTTGTAGTCTCACTTCTCAACCTGCCTCTGACCTAAAAAAATCTATTGGACCAAGGAGGTGAGGTGTGTATGTGTGTGTGTGTGTGTTAGTGTATGAACAAAACACAATGGTGGAGTAGGAAAGTAAAGGGAAATAGAATTCTTCATCTTTATTATGTTACCAGAAGGACCCAGAATTTATACTTGTGGTTGAGAGAATTACCGATATGTACAGAAGCTTCTCTGGAGAAAATGAACATATTAGTATAACCTTACTGTTATAGACTGAATTAGGTCTTCCAAAGTTCATGTGTTAAAGCCTTAAACACCAGTGTGACTATATTTGGAGATAAAGACTTTAAAGGGGAAATTAAGGTTAAATGAGATAAGTCCAATATGACTAGTGTCTTTGTAAGAGAAGGAGGAGACACCAGCAATATCCATGCAAAGAGAAAAGACCATGTGAGGACACAGTAAAAAAGAGGCTATCTATAAACCAAGGAGAGAGGCCTCAGGAGAAATCAAACCTACCAACACTTTGATCTTGGATTTCCAGTCTCCAGAATTATGAGAAAATAATTTACTGTTGTTTAAGCCACCCAGTCTGTGGTATTTTGTTATGGAAGTCCTAGCAAACAAATACATACACATTTATTTTTTATTACTTAGAGTCAATTTATCTTGAATTTTTAAAACATATCTTACATGCATATTTGATATTTGCTCTGACTTCTAACATGCAAATTACTTTACAGTAATTTACTTACAGTAGATATGATGTGATAAGCCAAATAACTGCCACAAAAGCACAATTTTAGTGGTTGCATTATGTATGCTAAACTAGTTTCACTCACATACAGTTTTCTCTGCTAAAGTAGACTCTATTAGAATAAAAAATTACTAGTTCATAATTACACATAACAACATTAGATTACATGTAGCTATAAAAGCTATCTGTCTTAGAGTTTCAGTCCCCAAGATATTTGGTTTCCCAAACAAGGTAATTTTATTCTCTGTTAAAAATATGATCTTTAATAGCTATTTCTTGCCCTGGAGCCATATATAGTGGATACTGTGGTCCACTACCTAGATTACTTCTTGTAGGCCAAGTCACTCATTTCCCCAGTTACTCCTAGTAACTGCTAGGAATGTTACTTTCTAATAGTTCAGGACTGAGTCCATCTCTAGGAATTTCTGTTGGCTGAAGAGAGTCATCTCGTCTAAAATTATGGCCCCTTTCTGGTGAAGGCAACATCCAGTGACTGAGATATGTGTGGTTAAAAACTCTAGCCCCCTTTCCTCAATTTAGAACGAGTCTGAAGAGCCATTCCAGCCCTAGGGCTTCCTGAGGGATTGGTTGCTCCTATTTATATTTACGAAAGTTCACATTCTTTTTCTCAAGCCCGTGTCCATTACTTCCTTAAAGGTTTTGTTTCTAAAAATACACACTAATAAAACTCCTGCGTGCAAATCTCCTTCACAGAGCTAGTTTACTGGGGAAAACCAGAACAAAACAGAAACAATTGTTTTAAAATCCCCCAAACGAGAAAGAATATTGGCAATGGAAGGGATTCTAAGAAAAACTATAAAATCAGATTTTGGAACGAGATCACCCTCTGGCCAGTTACCCATGACTAGATTTAGAGTACTGATATTACCTGAAATACTGTAGTAGTGCAATTATTAGAATTTTCATTGGTGTTAAAATGAGGTATAATTGAATAATTTGATAGATACCAGACAATTGAAGGGGTTGGTGAAAGTATTCACTTTAAAGATTATGGAGTTAGATGGCTATGAAGATTATTAAGTCATAGGATAAAGACAAGCTTAGGCTGAGGATGGTCAATTTATGATGAATGATGAAAGCCAGGGGACCTCTTTGGAAATATATAAAAAGACTCATCTCTTGCAGCAGGAAGACAGAAAAAGGTGAAGATCAGGCTCAACCCTTAGTTATAGAGGTATAAGGGCTCCAGAGAAGGTTTAATTTTCAACCCTACTATGCCAAGATCATGACTGGTAAAGTAAGCCCTGAGACTTGGAATGGAAATGTATAGGTCATTGGGCTCAGAAATCTTGAATCTCTAGATTCTCCAAAAGGCTCTAAGCATACAGAAGTCACTCACTCCTCTTTGCTTTAAGATGATCAGAGGCATTTGCCTTCCAAGTCAACATGACCCAACTCACTTCAGTATCCTCTCTCCCTCTCCCTCTAGGTCAGCAAATTAATGACTAGGAATAAGTCACAACATAGCCTGATCAGGAAATTGCTGGACTGGATAAGAAAGACAAGGAACTATATACCAAGAAGATGCAGGGTAAGTCAGTATATACTGTCAAGGTCCAGGAGCATATACTCCAGTGCTGGGTTGAGGGTGATGGAATATAAAATTGGATAAAGCGGAAATTATTAAAAGTGTATTTCTGTCTTACGAGTTAAGACAATACCTGGGCAAGGACTTTGAAAGTATAGCTAACCTATGCTAGGCTGGTTCTTGAAAGCGTGGAGAAAAAGATGGCCTACATTGAGTGATGAAGAAATGCCAGAACTGCCCTGGAAGACAGTGGAGAAAGGAATCAAAATTTCGGAATGGGGTTGCTAGAGTGTATATGCTGCCTGAGGCTGAAAAAACCCAGCACACCACACATTTAAGACGTGTTTTGCTATATTTCTATTTTCTATGCCTTTTTGTATGAACTATTTCACAAGTATAAAAAGAATGACTGTGTCATCCAATTAAATTGCCTTTTTTACTCTGAACATGGTAGAGGCGCAAAGTTTAGACAGTTCAATGACTTATTAAATCATGTGAAAAATGATCAAACCTGTATATCTGATCTGTTGTAATTACTATGAATCTATACCCTTCCAAAAGTCATTAATTGAGGAGGGTAATGTGATTATAAGCATGTTAGAGGTGTATGAGTGTCTGCTAGAGAAAAGCACAATTCTTGTAAGATTAACCTGAGGAATCCAATTAAACTTCTAGAATTGCAAACACAGCTCTGAATAACATTGAAGATTTTTCTCTGTTTACTAATGAGAAACCTTCTGAGTGATTTTGCCAAAGGTTATTTGTTAATTAGAACCAAGTGGAATTATGTCTATGTGATTAAGAAATGAAGTGAGCTGCTGTTACATTAGAATGCACGCAAGAACAGCAATTATGGGAACTGCCGAGCAGCAGTGATGGATGTAGATACATAAAATTTTGTATGCAATTGATTCGATTGTAGTATTAGTGTATCCCTTTCATAAGACTGAATGTAAAAATAATCTTTCCAAAGTAATATCTCTTTGTCCAGCTTTACTGAGGCATAATTGATAAATAAAATTGTATAAATTTAAGTTGTACAAGATGACCATTTGATATAGGTATATACTGTGAAATGATTACCACAACAAAAGTTAGTTAATGCATCCGTCACCTCACCTAGTTACCTTTGTATGTGTGTGTAGTGAGAACATTTAAGATCTATTCTCTAAGCAACTTTCAAGTGTACAATACCATATTGTTAACTGTAGTCACCATGCTGTACATTAGACCCCAGAACTTATTCACCTTATAAATGAAAGTTTGTACCCTTTGATCACTATTTCCCAATTTCCCCCATCACCCAGCCACTGACAACCACTATTCTACTCTGTTTCTACTAGTTTGATTTTTTCCTTTTCTTCTGCGTTAATGCAAATTTAGTGGCCACTTGCAAAGTACAAATCCTCTTAATTTTGTTGTCTATTTTTATTTATCTATAATAAAAATAAAATTGCAATTGTAGAATAGTCTATGTCTTGGCAATGTCCACTTATTTTGATATCCAATAATTTTTCACTTTTTTATTGCAACATATGCTAAAAACCCTGACATACACAGATATATAGTAACAAAAGGGACCAGAGTTACCACTAACACACAAGACTAGGCTGTGTCAAAGAATACTGTAATTCTTGAAAACTCTTCAAAATGAATTCAAGTTGCATGATTTCCTTTGTTATCATAACAATGAGATCATCTTCAGATATGTGTCTATCATTGAGCAAGTTTTGTAAGTGTCTATCCTTTTTCAAATTCTTTTCCATTTAGGTTATTACAGAATATTGAGCAGAGTTTCCTGTGCTATACAGTAGGTCCTCGTTGGTTATCTATTTTAAATATAGTAGTGTGTACATATCAATCCCACACTCCCAGTCTAACCCTCCCCCCCCACCCTTTCCCCTTAGTAACCATAAGTTTGTTCTCTAAGTCTGTGAGGCCTAAATGTAAGACTGCATACTATAAACTCTTAGAGGAAAACATAGGCAGAATGCTCTGTGACGTAAAGCACAGCAATATCTTTTTCAATCAGTTTCCCCCAGTAAAGGAAATAAAAATAAAAATAAACAAATGGGAGCTAATTAAACTCAAAAGATTTTGCACAGCAAAGGAAACCATAAACAAAACTAAAAGACAACCCACAGAATGGGAGAAAATATTTGCAAACTATGTGACCAGCAATGGATTAGTCTCCAAAATTTACAAAAAGCTCATGTGACTCAATATCGTAAAAACAAACAACCCAATCAAAAAATGGGCAGAACACCTAAGTAGACATTTTTCCAAAGAAGATATATAGGTGACCAAGAGGCACATGAAAAGATGCTCAACATCACTAATTATTAAAGAAATGCAAATCAAAAGTACAATGAGATATCACCTCACACTGTTCAGAATGGCCATCATGAAAAAATCTACAAATCATAAATGCTGGAGAAGGTGTGGAGAAAAGGGAACCCTCCTACACTGTTGGTGGGAACGTAAATTGGTAACAGCCACTGTGGAGAGCAGTATGAAGGAGGTTCCTTGAAAAACTAAAAATAGAGCTACCATATGATCCATTGATCCCACTCCTGGGCATATATCCAGAGAAAAACATGCTTCAAAATATACAGGCACCCCAATATTCATTGCAGCACTATTCACAATAGGCGAGACATGGAAGCAACCTAAATGTCCATCGACAGATGAATGGATAAAGAAGATGTGGTACATATATACAGTGGAATATTACTCAGCCATTAAAAAGAATGAAATAAAGCCCTTTGCAGCATCATGAATGGACCTGGAGATTATCATCCTAAGTGATAAGTCTGTAAGTCAGACAGAGAAAGACAAATATCATATGATATCACTTATATGTGGAATCTAAAAAAAAAGAAAAGATACAAAGGAAGATGATTGTATTTGGAGATAGGGTCTTTAAGGTGGTTAACTCAGGCAAAGTGTGAGATCCTAATCCAGTGGGCCTCATATACTTATAAGAAGAGGAAGAGACGTCAGGTGTGTGCAGGCACAGAGGAAAGGCCTTTCGAGGATACAGTGAGAAGGAGGCCATCTACAGACCGGGAAGAGAGTTCTCACCAGAAACCAGCCCTGCCAGCACTTTGATCTTGGAATTCCAGCCTCAAGAACTATGAGGAAACAAATTTCTGTTGTTTAAGCTACCTGGTCTGTGATGTCCTGTTATGGCAGCCTGAGAAGATTAATACAGATTTGAATTAAAAATGTATATTTTAGGGCTTCCCTGGTGGCGCAGTGGTTGGGAGTCCGCCTGCCGATGCACGGGACGCGGGTTTGTGCCCCGGTCCGGGAGGATCCCACATGCCGCGGAGCGGCTGGGCCTGTGAGCCATGGCCGCTGAGCCTGCGCGTCCGGAGCCTGTGCTCCGCAGCGGGAGAGGCCACAACAGTGAAAGGCCTGCGTACCGCAAAAAAAGCCAAAAACCAAAAAACAAAAAACAAAGTCTCTATTTGAAAGAGTCTTAATAGAGACCTTCCAAAATGTGAAAATTCTGTTGTAAGTTCAATATTGCACTTTAAGACTTGTCCTTGAGAATGAGAGTGAACTTCCCGGTAGTAAGTAAGAGCTTCATATGCTGCCTCAATTTTCTACCATTTAAAGAGGCAGTGATTTAAGCCCCCTGTGCTGATGAGTTTGAAAAGTTTCATGACAGTTGAGGACATTTGTTTCAGATATTTTGGCTGTGTTTTTAATGCAAATGGATGGCAATGCAGAACACAGGAAAAACTAGATGTGTTGCCAAGCACTAGAAGACTTCATCTGTGGAAAGTGTTTCCAACATTTTGTCTGAGTAGAGGTTTAACGTTGCAAATAAATCCTTCCGCATTACAAGGACACTGTAGCCTCTGCAGCTTTTAAAAGGGCTTCCTAAAGTAGGGAATCTACTTGGGCAGCGTCATGGAGAAGACAATAGATGAACAACAGTATCTGAGTGGACTGAAAAACCCTCTGGGTTCATATTTATGAAAGTTAAAGTACATCACATAGCTTCCTGTTTTTGTAGTCGTTATATAGCTGACCTGTGTCAATGTACTATACAAATATATTCTCAGTTCTGGAAGGAACGATGCCATTTGACTGCCACATTGCTTTAATGTTTTCCTCTGCTCTGAGACATAAACCAGATTGACCATGTAGAATACATATGGCTTCACCACTAACCTACATTCAAAGTAATTTCCTAAGTCCTAATATGGCAATGATCTGAAATGATTGTAGCCTCTGCTCTTATATACATTTACCTATTTAAAATATGTACTAAACTGTCCAAAAAAATTGGGCACAAATAAGTAGATTGGGATTTTTTGCGAAAGACTTCCTCAAAATCTTGAGTCATAGCGTGGGGGGTGGTTAAATACCGAAAGCATACCTGTGGTTCAGCCATCACTGTCATCCAAACAGATCTGCTGTATTCCTCTCCATAATTTCTAATGTTTACCAGGATTAAAACATGGAAGATACAGGAGTATATTTGTGCCCTTTGGTGCTCTTCTCAGAAAAATTATTTTCAACACCCACTCTATCTTTCCCGCTTCAACACTCTTCAGTTGAGAGGTCATCAGATTTCCTTTCAAGGTGGAAGTGTTTACCCAAGAGCTCTACACATTAATGTTAACCTCATTTAATAGTTTTGTTCTTTTTCAGGAAGAAAGAACCTAAATGAAAATCAAATTTGTTAAACAAATTCAGATCATTAGATATGAAGTTCCAAATGTTACTTTATCTTTTTCAAATAATGACATTAAATTTACATTAAGGTAAAGCAGATTTTAATGCTCATAAAAGATATTCTCAATCTCTTTGCCCCCATAACATAGGTTAGAAAAAAATAATATAGCACATTCCTAATATAGTGCTCCAGATTATAGGCCATCACATGATTTGTAGGTTTATTAAATAGATTAAAGGTTTATTCTGGTATCTATGATGAGTCTATTAGAAAAAAACAACCTTGATGGGGGGAGAGTGGTGCAGGTAAATGTGATATTCTTTCCACTTTCAACTGCCAAAAAAATTTGTGAGCAGCTTAAATAGATTTAAATTCCATGAGTATGATGAGCATGTGTTATTTTTATTGATGTCTCCCTACAGTGTTTAATGCTTGACAAGTTCATTTTGAATGAATGAGTGAATGAAGAAATGAGACTCTAGTCATTTTCAGCAGAATGTAAGAATATTCTATAATTATATAGTTTTGTTTTCTATTTATACTAAATACGTATTTGGAAAGATGACATTTTTACCCTGCCAGTCAGCTGTCCTAGGGTGGACATGGTCATGCATCATATCTAGATATAAGTCTTCCATGGTAAAGGAAGAGGCCGTAAAGCCTACTTAATTTCACATTTTCCAGTTTTGCTATTTTCTTCCTCATTTTTTTCAACTTCATACTAATTACTGCTTTCATATGCTAAATGGAAAATATATTATCATGAGGTACTCGTTTGGCTCAAGATTTAGAATCCTAGTTCCAGTGGCATTTGAAGTGTGAAGAAAGCTAGCAATCAAGGACTCAAATCCTTCTAAAATTGTTTTTTTTAACTTGGGGTCAACTGTCTTGCTGGGGAGATGTAAATTTTATGAAAATTTAAGCACATTTGTTTATATGTTTTTGTTTTTTTCTTTAAAGAGAATCTAAAACATCCCTTAGACTCTTAAAGGGTATTAGACTCCCAAAGTGTTTAGAACCATTACTCTGATATACACTACTTATTTCCAGGTTACCAGCTGGGAACTAGACACTTTTTAGACATCCAGTTAAGTGGTAGTACCACAGTAAAGCTAATCAAATTCCTACATAACACTGTTCAGTGATTTTAATAACACCAGTGTCTTAAGCAAGGTATATTTCACAGACATTCCTGAATTTTTTTCAATCTCAGAACAAAAGAAATATTTGGAAATTCAGGTTAGTTCTTCCATTGGTAGAGGTAATGTGAGCCAAAATAGTGATTCTAATGATTCCTTTGGAGCATCTGTTAAAATAGAAAGACTAACAAGTAGTGACACTTGGCCTACTCTTTTCCTATACTTCTCCCCTCATATCTTGTGAATGACCTGTAGCCACTGATCTGAAGAGTGCCAAAATAAGACTACATACATTAGAGAAAGATTGCTATTTAGGGCCATCTTTACAAAAATCTTAGGAAAATCTTTTAACGTTCCTATATTTTTAAAGGGCAAGTAGTGAGCTGTAATTATGCTTTTTTGAACTAGATTACATCTGCTTCAATAGCACACTATAGATAATATTTGGCAGACAAAAAGGAAAAGAAAAAAGTTGAAGAAAACAGCCACTGCATTTAATTGAAGCATAGCTGGTCAGGAATTCTATAGGGGAATAATTGCACTGAATTTATTGGAAACATGGTCTTTCTAATGTGCTTGGCATGTGGTTAATTCTCACTTTGAATGTTACAAATTCTTACATGTCAGCATCAGGTTGTGAAGCGAAATTCACGTTTGGGAAGACAGTTCAACTTAAGCAAGAAAATATTTTTTTAAAACCCTACTGTGTGGACTTTTTCTACAGGTAAATTGTAAAATCAAAGAACAAGCTTTCCC
The DNA here is from genome assembly GCF_000442215.2 of Lipotes vexillifer. Taxonomy (NCBI): domain Eukaryota; kingdom Metazoa; phylum Chordata; class Mammalia; order Artiodactyla; family Lipotidae; genus Lipotes; species Lipotes vexillifer. Next base: position 618,477 of record NW_006798666.1, on the reverse strand, counting down.
CTGAAAGGAAGGCTAACTCTAAGACTTACTGAATCTTGAACAGTTTTCTAAACACTGTACTTAGTGGGATTAAAGTATTCGCTTATTATTTTTGGAGAGTGTTCTTCAAAATGGGGACCTATGATTTTACGTAAAATGCACTTCATTGTTCCAGCAACCCTTGTACATATGTGTTTCAGGTAGAATGTAATTTTCCATCACTCAGGACACGTCACAGCTTCTATTCCACCTGACTGTGGTGAGCTGTATTCCTCTTGGAGGATAAACCTCCCCAGAGGGTTTTCCAGGCACTGCATTGTTTGTACCAACTCCACCTTCAGTTGTTGAGACCACCACAAGAAAACCCTGCTTTTGCCACTGACACTTTCCCAGCATTTGAGCGAAGATCATCTCTCAGGAGAGCCTTGACATTTACACAAGTGGCTTTCAGAGATGCAGGGTGTAAACTCCCAGCTGAGGACAAGCTCGGGTTCAGAACAATGAGTATCGTTGTGCAAAGCCACCAAGTTCCCAGAGACAGTGGGAGCGGTGTCCACAGCACATTCCTCCCTGCTCTGTGATGAGCAAACTGGCTGTGGAATGAGCAGGGCTGTGTTTCCAGACCGTTCACTGATTTCATTCTCTTTCTTTCTTTCTGTTTCTCTTCCTCAGTAAAGTCCTCAGTAAAGGGTAATTTCCTCTTGTTACCATATAAGGAAAAGAGAATGGGGGTTCTCTTTTTTAGTGTGCCAAAGAAAAGGAATTTCATTTCTGTCACCTCAATAATTTGGTGCACCTTCAGATATCAGGTCTCATATGGGAGGAAATAATAATTCACAGGCAAAAATGACCAGTTTTGTGAGGACATTTTGCTCAGTTGTGCTCATTTTCATGTTATCTAGATATTTGGTTGTCAGTATTTCCCACTCATGTATTTTATAGGCTAGAACTGAAGGCTATAAAAACCATCAAGAACTCACTTGCCCCTGGTATGCTATTTGGAGTTCAATATTGTGGTGAAAATGGAAAATGCATATTTAATAACAAACATGAGCACTTAATATATGGCAGGGACTATCTTATATAATCTATGTGAATTGTTTAATTCCTGCAACAACAATTATGAAGCTTTACTCTTATTTCACACCATTCGATTAGGTCGGACAACGAGATATAGCTACTGTCCAAATATTTTGACCCCTAGAAATGGAAATTTCATATAATTCAACCTAATCCATACGAAAGGAGGTTAAGTCACTTGCCCAAAATCACAAGATCACAAGCTGGTAAATGGAGGAATCCAGATTTGAACGCAATAGTCCAATTTCTCTTCACCCTATGCTCTTCACTCACTCACTTGATGTATACATACATTTATACACACACGGTTCTGTGCATATATAATTACATATACAGAGATATGAATACAGGCACACCTCAGAGATATTGTTGGTTCAGTTCCAGACCACCACAGTAAAGCAAATATTGCAATAAAGCAAGTCACATGAATCTTTTGGTTTCCCAGGACATATAACAGTTATATTTACACTATACTGTCATCTATTAAGTGTGCAATAGCATTAAGTAAAACAACAACAACAACAACAACAAAAGACCTATGTACAGTTGATCTTTGAACAATGTGGAAATCAGGGGCATTAACCCTCTATGAAGTCAAAATCCGAGTATCACTTTACAGTTGGCACTCTGTATCCGCGGTTCTGCAACCTCGGATTCAATCAGCCTCAGTTGTGTAGGACTGTAGTATGAACTCAGTGAAAAAAATCCGTGTATAAGTGGACCTGAACAGGTCACACCTGTGTTTGTTATGGTCAACTGTACACATATTAATTTAAAAATACTTTATTGCTAAAAAATGTTAGCTATCATCTGAGCCTTCAGCAAGTCATGATCATTTTGCAATAGTAACATCAAAGATCACTGATCACGGATCATCATAACAAATATAATAATAATGAAAAAATTAGAAATATTTCAAGAATTGCCAAAATGTGACACAGCGACACAAAGTGAGCAAATACTGTAGGAAAAATGGTGCTGATAGACTTGCTCGATGCAGGGTTGCCACAAACCTTTACTTTGTAAAAACTGCAATGCCCATGAAGCACAATAAAGCAAAGTACAATATAGTGAGATGTGCCTCTGTAATACAGATTTAGATTGTGTGTGTATTCTTAGGTATTTCTGTAAAGGCTCAAATATATATAGACAATATTCTTCTACTTTTTGAACTTTAATTCTGAACTGTAAAACTTGTTTATTATTTTTCATACATACAGTCATTTTTCACCCCAGTACTTTAATTTTGCTTTTCTCTCTTAGCCCACACTAAACTTGACAGCTATGCTTATAACATCTATACTTTAAAAAAAAACAAGACTCTCATTTCCATCCACTCATCCCAACCCTTAATATCACTGCAGAGTGCGTCCCTTTTTGCTGTGATTTAACCCTATTTGGGCAGCTTGCCTTCCTGACAGTGGGTCTCAGGGAGCCCATTCCTTACTTTCTTACAGATACCAGTCTACAGCTATTAGTGGGAGATGTTTACAAGAGGGCAACTGATATCCTCTACATATTAGGGTGTACTACCATTCAGTTGGGACAAAATCACGGCTCCTCTGTGATCTCTAGACATTTTCATTTGATGGATTAAACATACTCTTCTTTCAAAGTTTGATGCTATTTTTAGTCAATATTTTTCAAGCATATTCAATATGGGGACAGGAATTGCTTGATAGGAGGCAGATTCTATTCTTCTTAATTTCATTATGTCAAACAGTGCAATGTGGTATGAGTTAATTATCTATATAACTCAAGCTAAATATATTTTTTCTCATGCTGCATGTTGGGAAAGGCAGTCTTGTGGATGTAATCTTTCCATCTCCACCTGGCAGCACAAGAATTGGTCTTGGTAGTTCTATTTTTAGTTTTTTAAGGAACCTCCATACTGTTCTCCATGACCCAGCAATCCCACTACTGGGCATATACCCTGAGAAAACCATAATTCAAAAAGAGTCATGTACCACAATGTTCACTGCAGCTCTGTTTACAATAGCCAGGACATGGAAGCAACCTAAGTGTCCATCAACAGATGAATGGATAAAGAAGATGTGGCACATATATACAATAGAATATTACTCAGACATAAAAAGAAATGAAATTGAGTTATTTGTAGTGAGGTGGATGGACCTAGAGTCTGTCATACAGAGTGAAGTAAGTCAGAAAGAGAAAAACAAATACCATATGCTAACACATATATATGGAATCTAAAAAAAAAAAAAGGTTCTGAAGAACTTAGGGGCAGGACAGGAATAAAGATGCAGATGTAGAGAATGGACTTGAGGATATGGGGAGGGGGAAGGGGAAGCTGGGACAAAGTGAGAGAGTGGCATGGACATATATAAACTACCAAACGTAAAATAGATAGCTAGTGGGAAGCACTGCATAACACAGGGAGATCAGCTCAGTGCTTTGTGACCACCTAGAGGGGTGGGATAGGGAGGGTGGGAGGGAGACGCAAGAGGAGATATGGAGATTTATGTATACGTATAGCTGATTCACTTTGTTATACAGCAGAAACTGACACACCATTGTAAAGCAATTATACTCCAATAAAGATGTTAAAAAAGAATGGGTCTTGGACCTGGATTACTTCCTTATCAGGAGATAATGAGTCCTCAGGGCTTGTGCTGGACTTATCACCTCCTGTAGGAATATCTTTCCCTGTTTCAGATTCAGTGTGTGCTCCTTTGTTCTACTTAAGCTTGTGCATAAGGCACCTGGGCAACCCCACTGTTATATCTGTCCCCCATGGGGAGGGGACAAGGACCTTCTGCTACAGCACAAGAGGGGTGCATCCAGGCCATGTGCCCTCTGGCAGCTGCTAGAAGGGACCAGCTGGTCATGGGGAACTGACACCCACAATTGAAGCTGACTTTTCCCCATTTCTTCTCCATGTGAGAAAAGCACTGTTTCACCTAGTGCTTGACTGCGTTGTGTTTTCCATGGAGACTCCAATACCGATATTCAGCCAACAGAATATTCATACTTCTACTCACAGTAACAGACAACAGGTGCCATTAGCTCGATGCTGACCAAAACGTTATAGGTAGAATTTGTATCATTTTGCATTTTACAGTTTTTAATTTAAATGATCAAGACAAGGAATTATTCTGACAAATCTATATATAGCTCATACATATATGTATAAAAAAGAGAGAAAGAGACAGAGAAAATTATGTATTACTCCCATCATCTCCTAATGCCACTGACTGTCTCAGCCTCCTGATGATGAGAGTTGGGCTTTAACATGGACTTCGTTGCTTCCACTGAGTGGCACAGAAACTTCATCTTCCAAATCCAAACCAGCTTGACCTACAGAGGCTCTTGGCTGCCTGAAAGCACCAGATAATACAACCAGAGATTGTAGAAAAATTGAGGTGCTATGAAATGAACTTTGACCAGTGACAGAGCCATCTGGTAAATTGCTTGCTCTTTGTCTTCCAATGGACTCGTCTTTGATCCAGATGTTCCATTTGGCCTTTCAAGGGAGGTCCCACTAGACCTAAGAATAGCTATGTTTTCTTATATTCCTTGACCAGCTTGTTAAGACTAAATAAATGTGTGCAATGCCAAATCAAGACGAGGTGTCAGAGCAGAAATTTGCAGAGATATTTTCTTTAGCTTCCTGTAGTCAATAAACTTATTTTTATTTAATGAGAACTTGAAAATTAATACCAGAATATTCTCCATACTACGTATAATCCCTTTTATGTGTACCAGAAACATGAGAATAAAAGGTATGTTTAGGATTCCCTCCTTCTCAGCTTTCAAAGAAGCATGGGTCTTGAGGATTCTTCCTTTTGTTCTTTGGAGCAGGGAGAGATGGGTTTGCAGATGAGTGCAGCAGTTACATCTGTAGTAGAAAGGGCACAGATACCCAGAGAAGCTTCAGAATGAGAGTGAAGAAAGGAGGAAATGAAAGAAGGAATGACTAATTTAAGCAGTAGCCATTCTTTCTAGAACTTTAGGAAGAAAAAATACCCAAAATATTTTAGAAAGTTTAAAAGTTTTCTGTACACCCCACCCTCCCTAAATAGATAAATAACCTAAATAGAACTTCGTTACTATGTAACATTTGATGTTTCATTTTAATGTGATCCAAAACTAAGGGGGGATCTGGAAGCGAGGACAAGATGGCCCCATTTTATTCAGATTGCATGTAGGAACATTCCTCTCTGGTTAAGTGCTGAGTAATCTTTGCTTACTTCATGTCACGGTGTGAGTACAGTTGCCCCCTACCCTTGGGTGTCTAGATGGAAGGTCCTTAGTTAAAGAACCATTTCTGGGTTTATTGAGATCCCAATGGTGAAAAACCTAATGATACCAACCCTCAACTCTGTAGTGGAATTCATCTCTAAAAATTAAAACCCAGTCACACAGCTTACAAAATTCAAGTGCCAGAGATGCTATAGATCCTGTAAAATAATAGCCCCCCTCTCCCCCGTCCCTGAGTCACCGTGGGTGTGCTCTTTGCTGCTCACATCCAGTCCATACTGGATTGCCGTGTCATGATTTCCTGCAGCCCTTGTTCTGCATGCTGACTTACATCTGCTCGGATGCCCACAGGCAGGTGCACAATTTTGGGTCCTGCCTCTGATCTCTCTCCCTGGGAAGCAGGAGTCTGCTGAGCATTACTTTGAGGCCAGTAGACTGGTGGCTCAGTATGACCTCATTATTTGGAGACTTTCCTTTGTTCTTTGATGTTAATTCATCCAGAAACTGGATGTGAGAACTCTGGCAAGTTCCATTGTCACATTTGTCTGTATGGATTAAGTTCAGGGTATACAAAAAGCACAGACAATGTAGGAATTGGCTCTGTGGAGCAATAGATCCTGAACAGCATTGGGCTTAAGACCCAGCAGGTGGCTGACAAATTGAAGTCAAACAGAAGAGAACCTTTTAATCTCTGCCTTTTATTCACCTGTTTCCTCTCTCATCTCTTCCCCACCCTTATCCATTCTACTCCGTATCATAACATATACCTCCCAAGCTCCAATGGCTTCTAGTGTTTAGCTAAGTTTAGCCAATGGGGGATACTGGCAGAAGACAGCATGAGGGGCTAAGTTGGAGTATTTTTTTCCCTGTTTTGGAGAGATTCTCTGAACCTTCTCTGTGGCTGCAGCTCCTGCCTTCCAGACCTGCAATGGCTCCAACCCTCACCAGGTAGGCTGGCTCCCGGGTTGCCCTCTGCTCTTTGTCTCTCCAGTCTCAGGGGAACCAACAGTTTCTCAGTGTTGCTAATATCTGGGTCACCTCACCATCCTTTGTTTAACTTTTCAGCTTTTTCATTATGTGTAAAGAGTTATCTGTTCTAAATTTGCTCTGCTTAAAATATTATATTGACTCATATACATTTACTAATACTGAACTGAATCTGATCAGCAAAAATGGTGATTACCTATGGTTTCACCAAATGTCCAGCAATTTCTGTTTTCTGTCCAGATCATAACTGATACACACCCCAAGCTTGGGGAAGTTAAGGAAGCTAAAACCTCTGTCATAAGTGGAGTGGGTTGAGACTGGGGAAAGTTAAAGAAGGAAATATTATTTAAACTGTCATTTTAAAGATAAGCATAATTTTGCTTGATGAAGAGAAAATGGATGTGGGGAAGGACAAGCTCTGGGAAAGACAGAGGGTTTTTTTGTTTGTTTTGTTTTTGTTTTTGAATTTTATTTTATTTATTTTTTTATACAGCAGGTTCTTATTTGTTATCTGTTTTATACATATTAGTGTATATATGTCAAGACAGAGCTTAAGAAGGGGCAGCATCTTTTGGCAAAGAGCAGCTTGCAGCGGCTCTAATTCATGACTCAAATCTGCTGGCAACATGACATCAGAAAACCAGTGTATTAGTTTGCTAGGGCTGCTGTAACAAAGTACTTTAAATAAGGTGCCGTAAACAATAGAAATTTATTACCTCACAGTTCTGAAGGTTAGAAGTCTAAGATCAAGGTGTCATCAGGGTTGGTTCCTTTTGAGGGCTATGAGGAAGAGTATATTCCATGCCTTTCCTCTACCTTCTAGAGGCTTGCTGGCAATCTTTTGTGATCGTTGATCTGTAGACACATCACCCCAATTCACATGGTATTCTCCCTGTGTGTTTAACTGTTTCTAAGTTTTCCATTTTTATAAGGACAATAGTCATACCAAATCAAGGCCCACACTCAACCTATCTCCAAATAAGGTCACATTTTGTACCGGGGGTGGGTACTCCAACATATGAATTTGAGGAGGAAGCAATTCAACCTATAACAACCAGTTATAATACTTTGCCATAATTCAATGATATAATTGAAAGAACCAAGGCTAATTACAGGTAGGATATTGAAAAAAAATAATATTTAAACTCTAAGTCAACAAGAGTGACAAATTGAATATGAAAATCAGGTAAGAGAAAAGGAAGAATGAAAGTTGACCTCAAATATCCTCTTCAAGGAAACTTGGGAATTAATGAAACCTTTAACTGAAAGAGAAACATAGGAGAAAAAGCAAGTTCACTGGACTTTAAAAAAAACCATTGTTTGATAGATAGGGATTAAAGATATGTAATGTTTGTGTTTTATTTTATTTTATTTATTTATTTACTTATTTATTTTTTGCGGTACGCGGGCCTCTCACTGTTGTGGCTTCTCCCGTTGCGGAGCACAGGCTCCGGACGCATAGGCTCCGCGGCCATGGCTCACGGGCCCAGCCGCTCCGCGGCATGTGGGATCCTCCCGGACCGGGGCACAAACCCGTGTCCCCTGCATCCGCAGGCGGACTCTCAACCACTGCGCCACCAGGGAAGCCCTGTGTTTATGTTTTGATATGCTGAATTTGAAGCACGTGCAGATCACTTAACAGGAGTTACCTAGTAGGCCATGCAATTTGGGATCTGGAGCTCTGGAGTTAAACTCCTGGGTTCAACTCCCAACTCTTCTTTTTCCATTGTGACTTTGGACAAGGTACTTACACTTTCTAAGCTGCAATTTCTTTATCTGTAAGATGTGGACGTTATCACTGTTTCAATGGGTTGTTGGAGGATTAAAGATATACACCAAATAAAACAGTTTAGTGCCTGGCACTACAAAAGTGTTTCATATTTGATTGTTGTTATCATGGTCACTATTACTAACCTTAGCAATATTTGTATTAGGAATAGACATGCATGCCAGTAAGTGGAGAGTGACATGGAAAAGTGATCTAACATACCTGCATAACACAAGAGAAGGGACACCAAATGTTTAAAAGAAATCTCAGAAGCAAGATATATTCCTTCTGCCTTTTACAGAAGACAGTAAGAGGGCCTGGAGGAAGGAGGAGCACTGCCCTCTTTGCTTAATATATATACTTGAACCCTGTGCCCCAAATTATATCTAGTTTATTATTATTCAGTTAAATAGTACAACAACTCTTTAAGGATTACTAATTCCTCTGAAAAGCACTCAGGCATCCAATAAATATATGAGTAATAATACTCTGTTTCTTTCCCTACTGATAAGAAATCTTGTTCGGTTTTTAAATGTTACTACCTTGACCCACTCATCACTATGAGAAGGTAAGACTTGAAAGGGACCCTGATATAAGAGCTCCACTTTATTAAAAGCAGTAGTATTTATCCTTCAGTTAACATCCATCACTTTCTCCAAAATCTTCCCTTAGGAAAAGAGAGAAAAATTTTAACCTGTTCAGGATATACTTGTACCATCACATTTTGTGAAATTTCCAGAGCCTCTCGAGATACACAAAGAAAAGAGACCTGGGAAAGACTGAAAAGGTAACTGAAATGCTGTGTAGAACTGCAGTTCACCGCACACGTTGACACAAAGTGGGAATATGCATGTGTGGAATTGAACATTTACCTGTTAAATGACAGTGGAATTAGGAGTAAGCCTGCATGAAATTTGACAAAGAGGCTTCTCTGCCTCGGTATTTCAGAGCATACTTTATACATTTTGTAACATTAAACTCTTAGAATCTTAGACTTACAAAAGATTTTAAAGTTCATATTTTTCAAAATCATGCTTGAATTGAGACTTCTAGTTAGAGCTTTGTTAGAGGGTGAACAGGGAGAGATGAGGGAAAGTGATTATTCACTTGACATAACTGTGTTTAATCGACAAATAAATTACACACTGAAAGTGGTAGAAGCGGTTTGGAACAATCTGAGGTAGAGAGAGACAAGTTTAGAGCTAAAATGGTCCCTCAGGGAGCATCCTATATTATCCCCACATTTTATTTATGAAGAAACTACACTCAGAGAAGTTAAGTGACGTTTTTATGAAGTCATCATGACTCAGTGGCAGACTGGAACTATTCCTTCAGATTCTGAGACTAGAGTTTGTTACATTATATCATGCTGGCCAGTTAAAGAGAGATAGAACATTTAAAAAACCATCCGTTAGTGACTATATATTCTCCCCATGCTTCTAATCCAGTGGGGGTGGGGAGGGTAAAGATCTCGATTTTCCTCTCCATCCACCACACAATCTAGGACAGTATCACTGAAAGGCCTGGTGGAATCTTAAATATAAAAATGGTTCAGGCTCCTAAAAAGGAGACTTAGTGAAGGAGGGAAGTGCTGGGTGAGTGGCTTGGCCACTAAATGAAACAAAAAGACAAGATGTCATTTTCCCACTGTGGGGCAGCTGTCGTGATCCCTGAGGCAAGGAAGTGGAACAGGGAAGGAGAAGGTGGGTGAGGCCAGGAGTGAACGGAGAAGGAATCGCAATCTTACTAAACGAAGTGTAGCTTTACTCCATGCTTTGCAGACTTTAATTAAGATTACAAGGCTGGGGCTTCCCTGGTGGCGCAGTGGTTGAGAGTCCGCCTGCCGATGCAGGGGATGCGGGTTCGTGCCCCGATCCGGGAAGATCCCACATGCCGCGGAGCGGCTGGGCCTGTGAGCCATGGCCGCTGAGCCTGCGCGTCCGGAGCCTGTGCTCCGCAGTGGGAGAGGCTACAGCGGTGAGAGGCCCGCGTACCGCAAAAAATAACAAAAAAGATTATAGGCTATATAGATTATAGCCAAACCAGGTCATGTGGGCCTGAAATATGCTTCAGTATTCCTAAGCTCCCTGAAGGAAAAACAAGAGCAATACAAAACAAAACAGAACAACAACAAAACATACACAGCTTAAGCAATATATAACATGTATGCCACACAACTTGATAAACATGGTAAATACTATTTTAAAAGTGAGAATCTGAACCTTGATCCCTTTCTACTCTACTGCTTTTTCAGGTCTGATCTTTTCAGCATTTCAAGGCTTTACTCTCTAACCTCTATTGATGTCGAATATATTTTTACTTACTGGAATTACTCGGGTTGAGAGAAAACAACTGCCATTTGGCCAGAAATAAGCCATTTTCTGCTGTACTTTTATGGACAGAGAGGAGAAGCAGCCCTTCCTGAGCCCCTCTCTGTGATAAACAGTGTCAGGATCTTTTATATGCACTGTCCCATCTGATCTCCTCAACTATATCACACAGATGAGAAAACTGAAGCCGAGTGAGCTCAAGTGACTTTTCCAAATGACTATAAAGTGGTTTTAGTGGCAAACAAAGTTTGCCAACTAAAAAATCCCAGGCTTTTTTACCCATTATATATCAATGTCTTTGCCATGAATGATTTACTGGAATAGTCAGAGTTTATGAATAAATATACTTGCACTCACATACATATACAAATTTTTATATTATTCTTTTATAATTAGAAATACTGGAATTTTTTTTTGCTATTTTTCCTCCTGAAGAATCGGAAAATAGATACTAAAGCAATCCACTTTTCAATATGAATTCTATTACAATGATTATATTATTGTTATGAAATCAATTTTCATCAATTCTGTAAGAATTTTATTACAATTAAAACATCCTTTTACAAACAGCTCATCAAAGTCATTTCACAAATGTAGCCTCAAAAAAATTTACATTTCACATGTATCATGTGTCCTGGGATCAAGTCCAGAATAATAAGTTGTTCCTTTTACTCTTTTTGAAAAATCAATATTACATAAAATTGGACTCACAGGGTATGTTCATATACTCTAAATCTGTGGGAGCATGGATCATTTTCTTTATGTATGGAATGGGTTTCTGTAATGTTAATATTTTGTCAGTGTCCATCCCTAAGAATTGAATTTAGGTGCAACATAATATTTTTGCTTACAAAAAGAGTTTTGACTCTTTATAGGATTCTCAAACCATTGTTAACTAAATTTTTATCTATTCGGGTGAGGTCTCAGATACACTAAAAGTTTGGGGCGTGGGAGCGGGTAGGATCTTCTTCTTGGCCATAGTTATTGAGACTGCTATCCCTCTGAATTTGTATTTCCCCATGCTATCCAGCATTGCTGAACCACAGGACTGGGTTTAGTGTCAAGGCCATTCATTTGTGTATCTTTTTGTATTGCTGTGCCCAATTTGGACGGCAAATAGACAAGTGCAGCAAACTTGGCCTGAGAAGGGCATGGAGACCAGGGGTTCAGACTCCTTCAGGATGAAGACCTATGTCAAGCTACCAGAGAAATTGCCAAGATCAGTGGAGGTGCTGGCTGAGAGTGAGCATGAGCTTGAGTGGATGATGGTAGAAGGAGCTGATCAGTTTGGATCCCAGGACCCACCACAGAGTCTGGAGAGCAGGTTGTAGTACAGCCCAATGACTTTCCTCTTGTGCGTTTTCTCCAGGAAGGGAGATTCAATGGAATCTGGAGGAAATGCTCCCATAACGTGTATGAACAAAGGTGATGCAAGAAACAAAAGGAGAGGACTGTGGTGGATAAGGAGAAGCGCTGCCCAAAGTACCCAAAGTAAAGGACTTGTCCCGCTGTGGGAATGCAGTCAGCAGGAACTTCCAGCCAGCATCCCTCCTGGGACTGCCTCAACTGTTGAGGGCCATGCCCCTCTCTGAGGCAGCCCATGTCCAGTGGTTGATTAATACAGGTCCTGTACTAGGTGTACATACTTTTTTTTTTTTTGCGGTATGTGGGCCTCTCACTGTTGTGGCCTCTCCCGTTGCGGAGCACAGGCTCTGGACGCGCAGGCTCAGTGGCCATGGCTCATGGGCCCAGCCGCTCCGCAGCATGTGGGATCTTCCCGGACCGGGGCATGAACCCGTGTCCCCTGCATCGGCAGGCAGACTCTCAACCACTGCGTCACAAGGGAAAACCCCATTTTTTTGATTAGGGTCTAATCACATCACTTAGTAAGCTAAAACTAAAATAAAACCCATCTCATTTTCTACTTTCCTTTGTGTGCTTTGTCGTCCAAATAAAAATCTCATTTCAATTGCATCTCATTCCTTTCCAATTTTTGCATCTGTTTTAGTCCTTGAACCACCTGTAGCTTCTTCCCTAACCATTCCTCACCTGTAGTTTAAGTCTGGTTTAAACATACTTTTTTTTTCATGCAATTTTATCTGATCTCTGAATTACAAATGATCTTTTCTTCCATTTCCCTCCCTCAAGTATATTTTTGTGTCTTTTTTATGCATATGATCAGATACTGCCTTAACTAGTTATTAAAATACTTGTATTTACCTTCCCTTAATTTTAAACTGTTGAAAAACATAAAAAGACGCTCATCTTTTGAGTTCTTACAGTGCTCTCTGAATTCTTCAGATGTAATAATTCAACAAATGTTTGCTAAGTATATTATTTAGTAGATTCTTAGGATGGGTAAGAAAAATGAAGCAGAGTGACAAAAAATGGATAATAATTAGATTCTTGTAAAAAAAAAAAAAAAGAATGTAAGGTGACTACAAATTCCAGAGCTCTACTTATTTTCCTTTAGTTTATATGATCCAGCCATTCAGTTTAAGAAAAGCCAAAAAGGATAAGAAGAGCATTCTTGTTTCCCTTTGTGGAAAGTCCTGCTCTTTCTCCTGTTGTGTAATGTGTGAAGTGGGATTCTTCACTTTTTTCCCCTAAATATACTCCTTGTAGAGGCTTGGAGGAGAGTACTTCCCAGCAGCAGGATTTTCAAAAAATATGATTGAACTTTACCATAAAGAAAATCTGAAAAGAAAAAGTATTCTGTAAGGAAAGAACTTTTTTTTTTTTTTTTGCGGTACGCGGGCCTCTCACTGTTGTGGCCTCTCCCGTTGCGGAGCACAGGCTCCGGACGCGCAGGCTCAGTGGCCATGGCTCACGGGCCCAGCCGCTCCGCGGCATGTGGGATCCTCCCGGACCGGGGCACGAACCCGTGTCCCCTGCATCGGCAGGCGGACTCTCAACCATTGCACCACCAGCGAGGCCCAGGAAAGAACTTGATGAGACATAAATGAAAACTACCTTAAATTGTCAATTATCTCTGTTGCTACACAGTTCAAATGATACCTGACATAGAATCGTTTCTACTCCTTCAAAATCAGAAGCAGTTATACCTATTCCTGAAAGAATACCCTTAGTCAAATCTAAGTGACATTTAACTTCTAATGGTGTGCTGTTTGGGCCATAAAACTTATTTTCGAATGAATGTTTTGTGTACAGTGAAAAAGCCAAAACATTTGTGGAATTTGTTGCCTTTTGTTGGTTACTTCATGGAAGGATTATTGCATAAATTCTAGCTACTGTGTTCAGCTAGAGGATAATATTTCCCCAATCATAGATGCTATATTAATCTTCAGGCAACATTTATAAGTTTTTTTCTTGTCCGAAAGAAATTGATCTTTCTAAATTATGTGTTCTGCCCCCCTGACTCCTCAGTATTCACTGTTGTAAAGTTGGAAGAAGAAAATCTGGAAGTTATTATGTACCAGAGTTATTATATTTTATTATTATCCCTTGATTATTAAATACTTATAAAGTTATTTACTGAGAGAAGTGTGAAATATTCATTTGAAGCCATACTTCAAATGGTACTGATCAAAGTGTTTGATTAAACCATGTTTTTAGGTTTATATGTAAGGATTATAAAAACAGATTAAGTCCTCTTAACAGGCTAAGGATGTGTGATGAATTAAAACTGAGTTTTCTAAAATGAGCAATCTCTGTATTGAAAAATATCAGAAGAGAGAAAAATGCTTTTTACCAAAGCCCTGAACAAGAATATATGAATCATTTTATCTAGTCCTTTCCTTTTAGAAAATACCATTTTCTATGTGAAATATTGCTATTAAGTTGAGATGTGTTCACAAATTCAAGTCATAGATATTTTACTTGATGCTGAGATACAGTCCCATTTTTTAAGACTTACCAAAAAGAAAAAGAATACTCTCCAATCACATGCAAGTTGTAATCTACAACAATACACTAACACTGCTGTATTGCCTTCTATTGTCTTGTCATTATCTTTGGACACTTCACATTAGTCTTACGTTATAACTTTTATGAAGCTCTAGTATTTAGCTATTACACATTAAAAGTTTGGATCTAATTATCCTTATGATTTATATTTATGTTTTCTATGTAATGCCTAAACAGAAATTAATATTCATAAACAATGAAGAATGATTTGCATACACATGAATGCCATTCTTTTTTTTTTTTTTTTTTTTTTGTGTGTGGTACGAGGGCCTCTCACTGTTGTGGCCTCTCCCATTGTGGAGCACAGGCTCCGGACTCACAGGCTCAGGGGCCATGGCCCATGGGCCCAGCCGCTCCGCGGCATGTGGGATCTTCTCTGACCAGGGCACGAACTCTTGTCCCCTGTATTGGCAGACGGACTCTCAACAACTGTGCCACCAGGGAAGACCATGAATGCCATTCTTTTTATGATGCTAATACAAACTTTAACTTATTGAACAATTAGAAATTAATAGCCCCCAACAATAATTCTCTGAAAATACTAAAATGCAAAAAAACATATTGCATATGTAATTGTAACATTTACCTCATTTTCTGTTATTGCTAGTCAGTAGTGACTTTGAGAAAAAAAATTTAAAGACCTTTGAATAAACAAATATTATATTTGGCCATGTAAGTACCAACAGTGATGCATACAGTGATGTAAATAAACCTTGGAAACAATTCTGTTCTGATGCTATCCTGGATCCCTGAACAGAGAGTAGGAGTTTTGAATCAGCCAGCTGGTACAAACGGGCAAGGCACTTAACACATTTGGACTCGTTTCTCAGCTGTGTGTGTGTGTGTGTGTGTGTGTGTGTGTGTGTGTGTGTGTGTATCTGGGGATTAGGTGGAGCAACATTACTATTCAATAAATAATGGTGTGATCTCTTTCTAGTTCTAACCTTTTTATGCCTGTGGGGCTGATTATTATGACTTTTTTTTCAGCCTTACAGTTATCAAATTTGAGCCATTTTAGACTTTGTTTTGCTCCACAGACTATTTAATTTGGCAATTGCTTCCACTCCCGAGATCCCGATCTTACCTCCTAGTCCTGAATTCTTTTGTTTTTTGTTTTGTTTTTGCGGTACTCGGGCCTCTCACTGTTGTGGCCTCTCCCGTTGCGGAGCACAGGCTCCGGACGCTCAGGCTCAGCGGCCATGGCTCACGGGCCTAGCCACTCCGTGGCATGTGGGATCTTCCCGGACCGGGGCACGAACCCATGTCCCCTGCATCGGCAGGCGGACTCTCAACCACTGTGCCACCAGGGAAGCCCCGTGAACTCTTGATTCATAGTGTCAACTGCCCCTGAGCATTCCAGCTGGGATGGCCAACAGATTATTCCTCTATTTAATCAGCCTATTTACTTTTTTATTTTTAATTTTTATTTTCTGTCTACTATATGCCATGTCACAGAGAGTAAATGTAAAGGAAGATTTTTAAAAGTGTCTACTCATAAAATCTATGGTTTTCTAAGCTTTATTATGTTGCAAAACAAACTTTCATTGAAATCTGTGTTTCATCCTATATTTCCATCATTTAATTAATGACACCAAAACACATCTCAATTTAAGACACTCCTTGAAGGCCGAGCCCCTCCCTTTACATTCAGCCGTCAAGTCTTAGGATTCCTGTCTTAGAAATAATTCTACATCGCAGCCATTGCCTTAGGACACATTACAACTTTTATTCAACACCTGCATTCAGCATCTAATTTGTTCACATTATTCTTCCTCTAAAGTCATAAATATTCACTTCCACACATGCATCATTTCACATTTAAAAGAAACTGAACCCTCAATTCTCTCTCTAACTTTATTACAGAGTCTTAGGACTCCAGATGCTTACTTTTCCAACATGAAAAATTCTAGAATTAGCTAAAGACACTTTCTTATAGCTACATATCTACCCAACATCAACCATTTTAATAAAAATTAGATTTATGTTTGCAACATGACATGCAAACTTTCAGCCTCATAGAGCAGAGACTAAAAATGAATGAGCAAAGTCTACACAGTAGGGAATATATAAAAGGTACAATTTGCCAAAATGGGGTTGTTTTTCATACTCTTGTTACTCACATAACAGTTTTTGTTGCTCATGATATTTTATCTCAAATTCTGTCAAAGATCATTTTCAAATATCACGGAAGAAATACTAAGATAGGTATCCATATCAACTTATGAAAATTAGCTATCACATATATTAAATAACTGTTGGCAAATGACAATCTCAGTGGGAGTCAAATGTGAAAAGGAAAATTAAATTAGTTCTGCCTGACCACTTCTCTAAATGTCATTACATTTGAAAAGTTCATATAAGCAGTGCTCTTTTTCTTTATTTCTTCACATCTAAATGTTTTCTTCAGAGAAAATGTAAATAAACATCAAAATGTAAGTAGCTATTTAGGGGAGAAGGAAACAAAAGAAGAAAAACATTTGAATTTTAGAAATAAAAGGATTTAAGAAGGGGTTTCCTTAACTTGTGGTATCAGAGGTGCTACAGAAAGTGATTAAAAACATAAACTACCAAACCAAATCAGTGTGTGTTGGTAGTTCTAGGGTGA
Source organism: Lipotes vexillifer (assembly GCF_000442215.2). Lineage (NCBI taxonomy): Eukaryota > Metazoa > Chordata > Mammalia > Artiodactyla > Lipotidae > Lipotes > Lipotes vexillifer. Next base: position 601,580 of record NW_006798666.1, on the reverse strand, counting down.
GGACAAAGGAATCTGTGTTTTTATACAATTGTCCAGGTTATTTAGATGCAGCTGGTCTGTGAATTAGCATTGGGAAACACTGATAGAGCCCACTGTACTCTTTGTACAGAGGAAGAAATGGAAGCTCCTAGGTAAAGGGCATTTTCAGGGTCACTTGGCTACTTTGTGAAAGAGAGCGCTAATTTAGCAGGAACTAAAAGAGCAGTAAGCCAGTATTACGTACTGGCTAGAGTGTTTAACAATTTGGAAGATGAAATACAGAAGGTATACTGGAGGGCAGATTATTCATATTAACCTATTTAATATATTGTTTTAAAGGGAGGGAAGAAATATCATATAGGGGGATACAGGCATTTATAGACTGCCTACATTATTTTTTGGTCAAACATACCATATACATTGACAATATATTGCCCAATAATGTTGAGGGATAAGTATTATGAAATAACTACCCAACCCACACAATTCAAGAATTTGAAGTTCAAGAAGATTGAATAAATTTATAAAAGTAAATGAAGAGATAAGATCTAGGATTCAAATGTAAATTTCCCTGACCAGAAAGCCTGTGCTATTTCCACTACACTAAAAATATTTTTAAATTTAAAAGTATCATATATATTTAACATTTTGATTAATATTCCTTCAAAAGTGCTTTTTCGCTCTCCATCTGTGATCTGGATGCTCCCTTGCCATCTCTACAAGGATTATGCCTTGTCAAATCTTCCCTTTCTCTGTCTTCAACCTCTTCTCCACTCATCCTCTAATTCATCATTTCAACATGTTCCACACTTTTGCCTGGCCTGGTCATTTCAAACTGTTCTCAGGATCCAGCTTCCAGAAGATGTCAAGAATATGGATTTCCGGGCTTCCCTGGTGGCGCAGTGGTTGAGGGTCCGCCTGCTGATGCAGGGGACGCGAGTTTGTGCCCCAGTCTGGGAGGATCCCACGTGCCACGGAGCGGCTGGGCCCGTGGGCCATAGCCACTGAGCCTGTGTGTCCGGAGCCTGTGCTCTGCAGCGGGAGAGGCTGCAACAGTGAGAGGCCTGTGTAATGCATAAAAAAAAAAAAAGAATATGGATTTCCACCTAAACTGAATAGGGACAGCTCCATTTTTGTTCTGTTTTATGCATTAAGGTGACACATAATATTTCATAAATAGGATTCTGTGAATAAAAGAAAGTTGGGAAATCCATGCACTTTTAATAAAAATATTAGAATCATATTTTATAACACCTTTATAATCAGTACTTCCTATATTAAATATTAAACTATATTACAGGCTCCCAGACTTCAGACTACACTACAAAGCTACAGTAATAAAAACAGTATGGTACTGGCACAAAAACAGAAATACAGCTCAATGGAACAGGATAGAAAGCCCAGAGATAAACCCATGCACATATGTTCACCTTATCTTTGATAAAGGAGGCGAGAATATACAATGGAGGAAAGACAGCCTATTCAATAAGTGGTGCTGGGAAAACTGGACAGCTACATGTAAAAGAATGAAAATAAAACACTCCCTAACACCATACACTAAAATAAACTCAAAATGGATTAAAGACCTAAATGTAAGGCCAGACACTATAAAACTCTTAGAGGAAAACATAGGTAGAACACTCTATGACATAAATCACAGCAAGATCCTTTTTGACCCACCTCCTAGAGAAATGGAAATAAGAACAAAAATAAACAAATGGGACCTAATGAAACTTAAAAGCTTTTGCACAGCAAAGGAAACCATAAACAAGACGAAAATACAATCCTCAGAATGGGAGAAAATATTTGCAAATGAAGCAACTGACAAAGGATTAATCTCAAATATACAAGCAGTTCATGCAGCTCAATATCAAAAAAACAAACAACCCAATCCAGAAATGGGCATAAGACCTAAATAGACACTTCTCCAAAGAAGATATACAGATTGCCAATAAACACATGAAAGGATGCTCAACATCATTAATCATTAGAGAAATGCAAATCAAAACTACAATGAGGTATCACCTCACACCAGTCAGAATGGCCATAATCAAAAAATCTACAAACAATAAATGCTGGAGAGGGTGTGGAGAAAAGGGAACACTCTTGCACTGTTGGTGGGAATGTAAATTGATACAGCCACTATGGAGAACAGTATGGAGGTTCCTCAAAAAACTAAAAAGAGAACCACCATACGACCCAGCAGTCCCACTACTGGGCATATACCCTGAGAAAACCATAATTCAAAAAGAGTCATGTACCACAATGTTCATTTCAGCTCTATTTACAGTAGCCAGGACATGGAAGCAACCTAAGTGTCCATCGACAGATGAATGGATAAAGAAGATGTGGCACATATGTCCAATGGAATATTACTTCACCTTAAAAAGAAACGAAATTGAGTTATTTGTAGTGAGGTGGATGGACCTAGGACTGTCATACAGAATGAAGTAAGTCAGAAAGAGAAAAACAAATACCATATGCTAACACGTATATGGAATCTTAAAAAAAAAAAAAAACGGTTCCGAATAACCTAGGGGCAGGACAGGACTAAAGACACAGATGTAGAGAATGGATCTGAGGACATGGGGAGTGGGAAGGATAAGCTGGGACGAAGTGAGAGAGGGGCATGTACATATATACACTACCAAGTGTAAAATAGATAGGTAGTGGGAGGCAGCTGCACAGTACAGGGAGATCAGCTCGATGCTTTGTGACCACCTAGAGGGGTGGGATAGGGAGGGTGGGAAGGAGATGCAAGAGATATGGGGATATATGTATATGTATAGCTGATTCACTTTTTTATAAAGCAGAAACTAACACATCATTGTAAAGCAATTATATTCCAATAAAGATGTTAAAAAATAATAATAAAATAAAATATATTATAAAACTAAAAATAAATCAAACTAGTGTGTTTCTGGCATAACAACAACATATCAATGCAAAAGAAGCACTACACTTTGGAGGCATTTTCTGTTGCCGAAAGGGACTAGAGTCATACCCCATATCAAGAAGAGAGAAGAAATTATCATTACCTGATAATTTTCACAGGTTAATTCTATTTACGGGTTTGTGTGGTTGCTGGGTACTTTGGATACCCTGGTATCAAATCATTGTAGGGAGTTCCATTGCCATTATCTCTACAACTATAGAATGTCAGGGGAGCTCTATTTTACTACCACATTTGAACAGACCAAGAACTCCAGTCACACTCTAATTATAAGATATACGCCCCTACCCGCCTTGTCCTGCCCACACATACACAGTCACAGATGTCACCATACAGCGTAAGCAGTAGTTGCTACAGAACGCCAAAATCCCAAGTGGTGGAAGACCCTGTATGCATTCGAATTAATCCTGTCCCTGCTAGGTTCCCAATGAGGACATTGGTGAAGTTTAAAAGTTTGCCTTATTGATCAGCTCGGTGCTTTGTGACCACTTAGAGGGATGGGTTAGGGAAGGGGGGAGGGAGACGCAAGAGGGAGGAGATATGGGGATATATGTATATGTATAGCTTGATTCACTTTGTTATAAAGCAGAAACTAACACAGCATTGTAAAGCAATTATAGTGCAATAAAGATGTTAAAAAATAAAAAAGTTTGCCTTAGTGCTGAAACCATAGGCTGAAGAGTATTATCTATAGTGAAGTTTTTGAATTTGGTCATAAGTCCCATTGCTCAAGACTCTGCACCCAGTAGTGATCCCATGGTCCTTTGCACTCCAAAAACCTTGGAACCTACTTATGCCACTCAGCTTCTAAATTCTGAAATGCCATTATCTAAGTTAAGTGTTCTGTGATTGCAAAAGTCTTGGTGATTTTCTTCTCCACTGGCCAGTCACCATGCTGGAGGTATTAGAGTACAGCAATGATCCTATTGTGATTTAAGAAGCAAGAATTGTGAATTCAATATCACTGTGCATATTTAAATTCTGGTAAAAATATTAGGGGCCTGAGGCCACACTATTATACAAAGCTGAGTTTAGAATACACATGCCCATTATGTGTCTACAGAGCTAAGTGAAGTTGGAACTTCTGGTGTGGTTATTGGATTTTCTGACTTTAGAAGAATTTCAAATTTGAAGCTTGAAGTTCTTTAAAATATTTGAAGTTTGGAAAATTTGAGTTTTGAAATTTTTCCTTGAAAAATTTTGTACACAAAGGAGTAATCTTTTTTTGGCCCTGAGAGGAAATGAACCTAGTGATTTTTATTCCCATTTATAAAGCTTCTCCTTACCCTACTTCCTCTACTTACTATGCTCATGATGGTGGTTCGACTTTTGGAGAGTACTAAATAAGGACGCAGCTGATGGAGGAAGGACAGGGAGTAAGGAAGGAGACAAGGCTTAGTGGCCGATTCCAAAGACATTTCAGTCAAAGGTGAAAGATAAGCATTGTTTTTACCAGCAGTCAGTGTGACCACTTCATGACAGAATTGGGTGCATAAAATGTTAGGGTTTTATTTGTTTTTTTCAGATAGTATAAGGAAGGGGACAGACTAAACATCGTACATCACAATCTCTTTCTAGCCATAAGGTAATTAGTAAAAAAATTTCATCAACTTTAGATTTTCCTTAACTTTTGTCTCTAGTTTTTAATAATTTTGAATTTATTAATGAGAATTTTACAGGAAACATATCACAATTTTATTAGCATATCATTATGTTAACTAAGAATATTTGCCTGAAAATTTTATGAGCATTTACAATGTGTCAGGTATTGTCCTCCGTACAGTACATAGATTAACTGATTTAGTCCTCAAATGTACTTTACCAGTAGACTTTTTTGTTTAATTTTTTTAATCTAAAATGTATAGATGAAGAAACTGAGGTGCAGGGATTAAGCAATTTGCTCAAGGTCATAAAGCAAGTAAATATTGGAGGCAAAATTTGAGCCGGCAATCTGGCTCCAGAGTAGATGCTTGAAAGCTATTGAATAACGCGATGGCTTGCATGAATTTACCTTGCAGATCTGGATTTGAAGCAGAAAATCAATAGTACTGAAGACCTTTCACTTTACGGAGCCATTTCATAAATAAGCTTGGAAAGTTCTTAGGATGGAGGAGAAGAAATGACTTGGGGGGGGGGGGTTCCGTGACAGCACAGAAATCTAACCTAGTATGAGGACTGGATTAAAGGGATCTAAGGACCAGGATAAATTCCATAAATATTAGTAGCACTTTTCCTGGCAGTAATCCCATTCTCTTTTTTCCCTTTTCTGAACGAAAGTAGCCGAAGATTCTGATCTTATCTCATCTGATTCAGCTTGCCTCTTCTAGACCTCTTCCTGGTTTTAACAGATGGTTTTACAGGAGTCAGGCTGGAGGGTTCAAATCCAAGCTCAAACTAATTTCCCTCTTTGTAAAGTAGTAGTAGAACTTGTATCTACAACAGCGTTTGTTGGAGGGAATCAGTACAATATTCCGTGTAATGTTTAATGTAGAGCTTGGCACAGAGTAGTGTCAGCTAGTAACACCGATCTTAGTTTTCTTATTTTTTCCTTTTTCCAAAACTCTTGCCTCTTGCCCTACTCTCCCTCTTCCCTAGCTGTTAGATCACCTTCATAATATTTAAGCTAATTTGTAATGAAAGATTATTATTATATATGATTATATATGATAATATTTTATTATTATTATTATTGAATGAAAGTAGCTTGGGTCCACACTCTTCTAGATTGAGGTCTTTTCATTGTTTGTGTGAAAGTAATCTGCTATCTCAGCTAAAAAATCTTTTGTGAAATAGCAGAATGTTTCTTTGGACTATTGGGCTAGGGCAGCCCTATTGGGAGGTACTTCATGAATCAGTGTTATTGGACAAATAAAGGGACTTACTCTATTTTGAAATGAAAGCTTGTCTCGTTTAGATTTGGGATTACACAGAAGAGAAGGGGGAGCTAGCTCGTCCACAGCACCTATTCTGGGTTTGTGGTCAGATAAACATGGTCATAAACAGTCTCATTTAATATCCCCAATGGTGGGTAGATGCATTATCACCCTCATGTTTCAGATGAGGGCTATGAAACTTAGAAAAAATAAATCACTTCCCCAAGCACCACGTGACTCAAAGTTCATGATCTTTCTATAGCTCAAAAGAATGTATCTAAACAGATATTATTAAGACAACACAAAATAGACGGGTGACTCAGGATACACAATACAATGAAAAAAAAAGGCACAGAAAACATTGTTCAAATAAAAATAAGGCCCTTGCAAACAGTAAAACTGGTTTTGCAGAATGCCCTGAGCTGTAAATAAATAAACGATAAGCATTTGTAATCCTCATAATTTTTCATGCTACAATTGTGCAGTATGTTCCTCAGAGCTGAAATTACGGCATTATTTTGATTCTGTCACTATTTACTGACACCTATTTGTGGAAAAATGCTGTCTGGATAACCAGGACCCAGACCTCCCTTCACTTATTACAATTGTCACAGGCGTTCTTCCCTTTAAACTCATATTTTTCACTTTCTTTCCTCTTTCAAAGTGGTTCTTGTCATTAATTTTTTCAACTTTAATTCCCTCTCTTACCCCTTCTCCCACCCTTATCCCAGGATGACCCTGATAAAACTTATAAGATCAATACTTCAAAATAAGTACAACAGTCAGCCACACTTGCCTACATTTTCCTATAAAAGAAAGCCTATCAGAGCTTTCCAAATGTAACAAGAATTTTCTTCTCCAGATTCAGGATTATCATTTGCTGATCCTACGGAAGGAAATGGATAGCATTGCTCTCTTGCACTCAGTCCCTTTAGTCTTGGGACTCAGCATTACTTTGCTCTTCCCTCTTAGTTATAGTTAGTCTTGTTTATTCACCTTATCCCATTCTCCTATCAGATGATGTTGGCATACATTTAAACCACCTTGCTTCTTATGAAGATATGTCTCTTTAGAGCATAGGTGTTTTATAGGCACTATCACACACATAAAATTTGTTTTCTGTGTTGTCTGGTCATTGTTAGCTTAACTGTGTTAATCTTTTTGCCTCCAACTGGACAGTTAGTGCCTTCATTCATGATACAAATGCTTATTGACTGCCTCCAAATACCAAGGCACAGAAGGGTCTACTTGGACTATGGGTTCCCCAGCAGAATCTGGCACACAGCTGGAAATGTGGTAGCTGATATATATACATATAAAATATAGTTAACTGGCTCATAGAAGTTAATGATTAAGATATGAAACCCAAGGAAAAAATAGCCTGTCTTTATAGCCACAGGGAATGGTTTCATTAAAAGTAGTCAGTTTTGTCTGCATCCAGGATATGAAGAGAAGCTGAATTGTATCAGTTTTTTAAAACATGTATTATAAGACAGTAGGATGAATTCTCTATATTTTCATCACAATTACCAGTCATAGATGCAGCTCTAGAAATCAAAATAATACTTGTAAACTGTAGCTCATGAATGTATGTCAATAAACATGCATTTATTTATCAGTTCAATGAGCATTTGTCACTAGTTATAAGCACCAAGCATGTACTGTGGAACATATTAAGGACAGAGGGACAGAAAGATGTATTCCTTTTTCTCAAATATCTCACATTCTATGATGAAGTTGGATACTGGAACAGAAAAATTCAATGAACTGTCATAATTATCAACATAGAGATGTACAACAGAATAGGAAGAAGTGAAACAACATATAAAATGTTCTCCCTGGGCTTCCCTGGTGGCGCAGTGGTTGAGAGTCCGCCTGCCAATGCAGGAGACACGGGTTCGTGCCCCGGTCCGGGAAGACCCCACATGCCGCGGAGCAGCTGGGCCTGTGAGCCATGGCCGCTGAGCCTGTGCATCCGGAGCCTGTGCTCCGCAACGGGAGAGGCCACAACAGTGAGAGGCCCGCGTACCGCAAAAAAAAAAAAAAAAATGTTCTCCCTTACCACGGAGTGGAAATCAGATACACTCAACAGAGTAGTCAGTGCTGAGCTGACACTCAAAGTGATGAACTAGAAATTCACATGGGAGGCAATGTCTTCTGGGAAAGGGGGGAACATGGAGAGACTCTCAGAGGCAAGAGAGGCAATTGCAGGTAAAGGCAGCCGCCATTGTTTTCTAGGGCTGGAGTGTCATGTAAATGGAGAAAGTAGTGGGAAGAGAAGTGAGGCCAGCAGCAGGACCCAGGAGTGGGCAGCCTTGTGAGCCCTGGTGGAGCTTGAACATATCCTATGAACAGTGGCAAGACATTGAAGAATTTCAGGTAGAGTCATGGCATGACCTGCTTTGAAAAAGCAGAGGCAGAATTTAGAGGTGCCAACTCTGGAGGCTGGGAGACCTGTTAAGAGTCGAATAGTTCTGCCAAATGGGGCCTCTCCTCTGTGCTGGGGCAAATCACAGTGCCATTGCCTTCTGAGAGTTTCCATTCCCTCCTGTCTAGCCCCCAAAAAGTAAACAGGAGGACAATTTATGCTTAGATAAATAAGTAGATAAAAGAGCCATAGCCTAAAAAGTTAAAAAAATATGTAATTATCTCCACCTGGTGATTACCAGGTATTAAAAAAAAAAATGTGGAGCTTTTTGCTTTTATCCTAGACTTACAAAAACCACTTTCTTTTTTTAAAGTAAGTCAGAAAAACACTCCTTGATTTGACATTTTTTGAGATGTTACCTCTGCTTCTTTAGTACTGTGTGTGTGTATTTGTAAATTTGAATATAATTTGAGGGGAAAGAATCAGCCATGTGGAAATAAAGCTTTTCTTTTTGTGTGTGTCCTCTTTATAAGTCATATTCTTTCTATTAATACATCTAAGAGAGTTGTTACCAGGAGGTTGGCTACATTTGGCTCAGTCCATAAATGGTGTATCAGTCAATTTTCGGTTAAGAAAACAAAAAAACACCCTAAGTATACCAAATAGGATGGTATCAGATGTGGGGATTAGTTGTTTACAAATCATGACAAAGCCTGCATGATTAGAGGTCAGAGAAAACCATTTCCAGCTTTTAGGAAATCAAGTAGGTGCAGGGGTTTCGAAAAACCACCCCTGACGTGCTCACTGTCTGTAGCCCTGAAGTAGGTGATTTGCAGAATGCCTGGAAATCTGCTGACAAATCACCTACCTGCTCTCAACTGAAGTTTAACCAGCATCCACCGCTGTCAAAGGAATAGTGATGTCTACCTCTCTTCCACCTTGTGAACCACGCCTACCTCTCAGTGGTGAAACCTCAGCTGGCGATGGCAAGACAGTCAGTCAAATGTGATTTCCAGGCTTCCAGCCTTTACCGCACAAAGAACAAGTGTAGAAAGAACGAGAATGGGGCTAAGATGGCAGCAGACCTGCTGGGTCACATGGTGTGCATTCTAGGGTCATTCACATTGTATTTGCTCACCCTGGGCCCCAAGCAAAATCTGGCTCATGTGTAAAAAGAGAAGCCCAAGGGTCAGAGAGAAAGTGAGTGGCTTCTTGTGAAGTCTGAATTCTTAGAAAATACAAGGATATAATAATAAACACTAATTATAACAATTTAGTTACCAACACTAATTTAAGAATTGTTTCTGAAGATTGATATTCAGCTTGAATATAAATTCCATTTCTACCTTTTAACTTGCAAATACTTAAAAATACAAGTTGAATTCCATCTGAAGAAAATTTTCACAAATCTGTCAGTTAAAAGAGGCATTGAGCCAAATTCCAATTATTTTGGAAATACATAAATACAATTTATAACAAAACTGTTATATAATATAGGTACTGTATGCAAAAGGCTATGTTTTTCAGGGCTGACTTTTAGTTTTTTATTATTTCAAAATTTATTTACTAGACATCTTCCATTTAGACCTATTTCCTCATTCCTTATTTTGTATATCCTGCAGAGCTAAATTAAACAAAAAAGACTTTGTTAAAGATGAAAGAGATTCTCTAAAATTATTTTTCTCATATATCTATAATTAGAAAATATTCAATTTGTTTTTGTTAAACTTAATTTGAAATAAATCATACATAGATAGGATATTAGTATTTTCCTTAGAAAATAGCTAATTATTTCTTCTTAAATTATTGATAAAAATGGAAGACATTTATTTTAGATTGTAAAACCCCTTAACAGTAGTATAATATAAACTGGCTAATATGGAGATAACTTTCATAAATATGATTCTAATTATATCCCTCAGCATACAACATCAAAGTGAAGTCCTTACTATAGGAAGTAATTGTAATGTTAAAACTGTAGTGTTCCTATCCCCAGAATAATAATAATAATAAACCTTAGTTGCCATGATGAAACAAGTAATAATCTCTAAAAATTTTTATTCCATATAAATCCTACAGTTAAAATGCTTTTACTTTTCAGTACCATCTAAATAATAGTAATAAAATCTAAAAGGAATCACCTATATGTAAAATTCTACTCAAAATAATATAACTCAATAATTGTCTTACCTGCTTCATAGGACTGTTATAACAATAAAATAAAGCAATTAATTAATACTATTGTTATTATTCTTGCCACTAAAGAGGGGTATTTAATGATTCTTGGAATGAAGAGAAAATTAAAAAATATGTGCCACTGATACAATGAGAAAACAAGAGTAAATTTAGAAAACAAATTATTCATATACTGCATATAATACTAAATCCTCTAAAAACTATGTTTATTAACATTTCTGATTCCACTTTGTAACACAGGCTTATTGTACCTTATAATCGGAATCTTGCTATTTATGAAGTTTTTCTAGTGATTCTAAGAATATAGTCTAAATATTTTTCTGTATAAAATTTTGTGACTTCCATCAGAAAGTTATATGATTATGGCAAATTTTAACATGTGAATATACATGTCTTTCAGCTAAGTCCCAATATACATATATTGTACATTCACACTTACGTATACTCATTGCTAAGCACTATTTTAACCATTTGGAACACAGGAATACCCTGCCAACTAGAAAGGTGCAATCTAGTAGAAATTGGACTAAATGGATTATTACAATATAATACAATATGTTTAATTAGATAAGAGAAATATTGCAATATTAATACTATTTGAGAGAATCAGGAATAGATCACTTAATTTAAGTTTGAGTAGGAATTTATACGGAGGACAAAAGAAAGAAGGAATTCTCAGTAGAGAAAACAATATTTAAAAAGTTATAGTTTGGGCTTCCCTGGTGGTGCAGTGGTTGAGAGTCCGCCTGCCGATGCAGGGGACACAGGTTCGTGCCCCGGTCCGGGAGTATCCCACATGCCACGGAGTGGCTGGGCCTGTGAGCCATGGCCGCTGAGCCTGCGCGTCCGGAGCCTGTGCTCTGCAACGGGAGAGGCCACAACAGTGAGAGGCCCGCGTACCGCAAAAAGAAAAAAAAAAAAGTCATAGTTTGGGCAATTTTTTGATATTAAGGGATGGTAAGTTCAGGACAGTTAAGATCTTAGTCAAGAAAACAGTGACAAAGAAGATAAAGAGGAAAGTTTAAGCTAAATTGTGGGGAAAAATATTTATTGGCTATGATTTAACCCAGAAAGTGAAAACATGGTGACATTATTACATGGCACACTCTTATTTAAAATGCAATTATTAGGCTATAATTATTATTAAAGTACAAATTTAAGACTTTACAATAAACACCCAAGAACCAAGACCATACACAATGGTATTTTTATCATTATCACCTTCATTGTTGTCTACTTTGCTCATTGAATTAGTGGCTATAATGAAGCAGGAACTCTTCTAAGAACAGGAGACACATAGGAGGTATTTTCCAATGGAGGGTAAAAAATAATTTATATGAATATATTCTACTGGAGCTTACAGTCTAACAATGGGGACAGGTATTGGTAAAGTATTCAGACAAAGAGCTCCATAACAGTAATTGTGGAAATGGCAATGGTGGAACTCTACAAGGCTCTTTAAGAATTAATAACAGTGATGTGGCTCAGGCTTGATGTGCAGAAAGAACTCTCTGAGTGAGTGACACTTAAAATGAAATTTAAAATATTGTTGGGAGTTAGGCAGGCCAATAAAAAGGAGAGAATGGAAGGTAAGAAAAGAGGGTGCTGTAGGCAGTGATAAATAGGCCATGAGTGGAGAAGAATCCTGGCACATAGGTGTAATCGAGAAAAAAAATCATACAGAAAATATATCATCTGCCATTTTGGAGCTCATATTAGTGAGTATCAACTAGTGAACATGAAACAAAACAAATCTATGCAATATTAAGTTTTAGGTTGTGTTCATATTTCACACATCTTGTTGAAAACAAAAACCATGGACTTTTGAAGCTCTTTCTGAGTTTATTATTTCTTTGAATTTATACATTTATGTACAGGTACTTGACACTATGTTGAGTGTTTCTCAAAGTGGAATCCAAGGACCATGTGAAAAACAATCCAGAGAAAAGTTTATTAAAAACGTATATTCCTGGACTTCAGCATCTTTCATTCACACATAGTGAATGAGAATTCTCAGAATGAGAATCTTTGCATTTTAATAAACTTCCCTGGTTGTATTTATGTACACTACATTTTGAGAATCACAAATGTAGAGATGGTGTCAGGGGGTGCTACTCCCATGTTCCTGCCAATATCAATAACGAAATAATTTATGTTTCCTTTGCCATTTGAAGAAAGTTAGAATGAGCACTCTAGAACACTCCATGACCTTTACTTTCAGGAAGTAAGGAGGAAGTATGTCTTTTCTGGTGAAATGAGGGAAAGTCCATAGAGTCCTTTGACAAAAGGCAGAATCACCGCATTAAAATGAAATAAGCATACAAAGTGGCTCTCTTATTTTCCTTTTTCTTTAACCATCGCTATATCAAGGAGAATGATTTTTTTCTCCACCTCTTTTGACATTCACTAGTAAACCGGCTGAGGCAGGAACTCTACCTCAATGGGGAGGTTTGCAATCTCCAGTGAAAGGGTATTTAAATTCACTTTAAAGAAAGAGGTAGGAAGCAATTCCACATCAAATCCAGCGTTATCAGAAACTCTTAGATTGTAGGTAGTAAAGCTGTTACTTTTTTTTCATTCTCCCTCTTGCAACTTGGTTAGAGCTCAGGATGTGCAGGTTATGGATTGGTACCCTAAAATCTCCAACACAGATTAAATGTCAAGTAAAAATCTCTTTTTTTTTTTTTTTCTTTGCTTTACGCGGGCCTACTCACTATTGTGGTCTCTCCCGTTGCTGAGCACAGGCTCCGGACGCGCAGGCTCACCGGCCATGGCTCACGGGCCCAGCCGCTCCACGGCATGTGGGATCTTCCCGGACCGGGGCACGAACCCGTATCCCCTGCAACGGCAGGCGGACTCTCAACCACTGCGCCACCCGGGAAGTCCCACAATTTTAAAACTAACACACTCAGGTAACGATAGGATCCTGCTAGCTTCCAGAGGGTTGGGGAAAAACAGTTCACGTGCAAAGGATGAAGAATCAGAATGCTTTCTTGACTTCTCAACAACTCTGGGAGCTAGAAGGTAAAGGTGTAATGCTTTCAAAATCCTGAAGAAAGATGACTTGCAACCTAAAATTTCATGCACAGCCAAACTTTCAATCAAGTATGAGGGTAGAATCGAACCATGTAGGGTCTCAAGATATTCATCACCCATAAACACTTTCTCAGTAAGCTACTGGAGAATGTAGTAGACCAAATCAGTTGGGTAAATTCACAGAAAGCAAGACTGTGTACGGAAAACAGAAGCACTGATGCAGGTTTAGAGAGGATAATGATGAAGGGAAATCATGGAATTATAACAGTGGAGCATATGTGCAGTGCAATTACCTTAGGTAAAAGATTTCCAAGATGGATGTTTCCAAGAAAAGGAAAATTGAACTAGTAAGTCACCCTACATGATTGACTGTGTGGAAAATAGTACTGAAAAGTCTTGCTGGGTGTAGGAAGAATTAGCAGCAGGGACCAGGAAATTAATCAAAGAGCAAAACAAAGAAACTATTATATCCTGAAAAACTTAAGATATGACCCATAATCACAATACATTCACAATCCTCATCTGTGAATAAAATTTTCTGGGTGTAAATTTTAACACTGAATATCAATATATGAGATTTTCAGAGATGGGAGAGGAGAACTAGACAAGATGGCAGCTTAAGTGGGCTAAATCATCATCTACCATAATGGGAAAACAATAATATTTAAAATTGATAAATCAAAGATACATATTAAGTATTTAAAAATACAGTGATGTATAAGTGCCAGAATATAGAGTTAAACAAGTTCAAGGTGGTTGCTCCCAGGATGGATGAAGTAGGGAAAATTCTTACAGGTAACTGTGTTGTAGGTGTTTCAGTACCATTTGAATTATTAAACTATGTTCATGTATTCCTTTGGAAAAAATGACCTTTTTCTTAAAAATGAATTTTAAAGGCTTAGCTAATGTGCAATAATAAATATAAAATGCTTATAATTAATAATCTCAGTAAATGAAAGAAAGAGAAACATTTCTCCCCCATCAGATTAACAAAGTTTATAAAAAGAGTGGATGAGAGGATCAGATTTAATGAGGATTTGGGGAAATGTTGGTGAGGATATAAAATGTTCAAGAAAACAATGTACAAAGTATATCAAGAATCCATGATATGCTCTTTCCGAAATTACAGAAATTTTGTTTTTTTCTCTTGGCCTGGGAGAGTAAATGGTCAGCTCTGCAAAAGTCAAAGGTAGTCATTGCTTCATTGTTTATGATTGTTAACTACAGCCGAAGCCTCCGCTACAGAAGACTAGTCAAATCAAGTCAAATAGTGTCTTTTTCTTGAGACTTTCTCTTACCAGACCAATTAAAAGGGAAACTGGCATACTTCTTATCTAGTCTTTTAAAATTTTTCTGCACAGTACTTAACCTGCATCTGGCATACTCCATGGTTTACTCACTGGTTTGCTTATGGTAGCTTCTTTTCAAGGGACTGTAAGCTCCATGAGGACAGGGACTTTTTAAAATTCATAATTGTATCAACAATACCTAATAGTATTGTATCAATGTAGCATATGCCTAATAAATATTTTCATTAAAATATTAAAACAGAAGAGTATGTAGATGTTATTTTGTGATGCAGAATTGAGTTTATTGATCTATAGATACTGTATATTGATCTAGAGATATTATGAAGGGAATGATATAAAACTTGACTTTTATAAGATTACAAATTTTGCATGCATAGAAAAGGAAGAGAATCCAATACATTACATCATTTTTATATGTTTCCATTTTGCCTATTTTTTTCCTGAAAATTTTTCTAAGGAACACTGGATATGCAATGAAAAATAAAAATCAATTCATGTTTAATTCATGAGCTAACCATTATGAGTCTAGGTATTTTAGGAATGACACTGAAATACTTTACTCTTTTTCCATAAATGCCTCTATAAGGCAGATTCCAAGTTGATTCAGAGATTGTAACACTTAACTGTTTAAGCACCTCACCCTCTCAGAGACCGGAACCAATCACTCTGCCAGGCAACGTCATTGGCTGACAATGACTTCACAATTTACAAACTGACTACCAATTAACAGGGGTGAGATTTATAAAACATAAATGAAAATTAATAGCTATATCCTGGACAACAGAATAATAACAGTAATTTTCTGACTAAAACCTCCTCTACCACATTGTAACAGGCATGTGCTGCATCCTATTCAGCTGTTCTTTGGTGGGACCACCTGTTTACTGAATCCAAGCATCCAAGACATTCAAAGCTCTTCTGAGAGAAGCAGTATAGTACAGATTGTGATTAAGAGCACAGACTCTAGGACCTAAACCCCCGGTTTCAAATTCCAGCTATGCTGCTCACTAGCCGTATGTTGACTTTGGTCAATTTGTGTAAGTTCACTGAGACTAAGTCTTTCATAACTGTGAGACTAATTGGAGTACTATTTCCTAGAGTTCTTATAAGTTCGTATATGACTTATAGTATGTAAATTACTATCAACAGTGCTTAGTACATTTCTCTATATATAAGCATTTACTAATTACATTAATTATATTTACACATATATAAATATAGATTCATATTAGCATTGCTTTTACATATTATCAGTGTGTATTTTAATATAATATATAAGCATTTAGAATTTCTAACCATGTTGGATAGCAAGGATTAACCGAGGGCTTCCTATTCCTCAATCATTTGGGCAATGATCAAGGACAAATATTAATGTCTCACAAGGACATGAGGAAAAATATGAATGTGTAACAAAAACAAAACTTATTTTTTGAAACAAGAAAAATTATTCACAGCAGAAAAATAACAGCACCAAGAATGTAGAAGGAGAAAGAACAAGAACCAAGGAGCCCAAAAAAGACGGAGGTAGGATGTCTTGGAATTTTTGTTAGGAAACTGTAAATGGCAAAAAGAGAAAGTTTGAGGGGAGGATATTGAGAGTGTCAGAGACTGAAAATGAAATCTTTAAGATTTCTTGATTTTTATTTTATTGAAAAACAAACCAAAAATTGGAGAGTGTTTTTTCTGGGACCGTTGTTTTGAATTGCCACCATACACAGGCTGGGCTATATGAGGTACACAGCTCTTCAAGCAGAGATTACATTTCTGGTAATGAAGTACCAAGCTGAGAATTCCCTCCTTCTGAGACTTGTACCCTGCTTCTAACCCGACTCTAAATCAACAGAAGCAACCAGGTAGCAGGGACAGTATGTTTTTTCACAGTATGAGGTTCCATATATTTGTTTCTGAGATTGCTCTCAGCCTTCCGTGTTCTCTCTGGTTTTGGATGGGTTGATATTTTTCCTTCATCCTCATGTGCTTAGTCTTAAATAGCTATTGAAGGAAGGAATGGGAATGTCAGCCAAAGCAAATGTGCTCACTATGCATTCCACATAGCAGGCTGACACCAAATTACCATTTCACAATATGTGTCTGGGCAAGCATGATGTTTGTGGCTTTCTAACTTGTTGATACTGGTTCTTTCTCTGAAAGAATAACTTCTAAGTTTCTTCTTTTCTGATTTCTGACCAGAAAGTAATTTCTTTCAGCTTGAACAGGAAACATTATGGCTTCTGTTCAGCTTTCTAGAGATTTATTGGAAACTCTGACATTTCCTATAGCGTTTCTTAATGTCTTCATACTACCTAAATTAACTATTCTGGGAAGGATTGAGGCCCAGCTATGATCAATATTCTATTCACTCTTCTGAAATCAGAGATAAGGATTCATTGAGGAAGTCAGCTATTGGATAACTCTAAATGTTGCTGGGCTTTAGTGAAAGAAGCATGGCAATTAGAATTAAAATACTGAAGTTTTATAGGAAAGTTGTTTAGATTTTCTAAGCCAATTGGTTTAAAGTTTACAGTTGGATTAAAGAGAAACTAAGAGTGAATTTTGAGAGAGGTTGTGAGGAGGATTAAATGAAAAATGTATTATATGGTGTCAACTATTGTGGTAGACACAGTTGTCACTCTATCTACACTGCCTGGCACTAAGCATATTCATGTACACTGACTTTTCAATTACAAGCACCTACAACTCTGCCTGGAGGATTTCTATGGCCACTACAGTCTTTAGGAGAGGCTCTCAATAGTTAGGTAGAAAGGATGACATCCACTGAATGCTACTTAGCCTCTATACTTGGCCACTCCAGTGCTTTCATAAAGGGTCCATGATCAGAGTAGCCATGGTAGAAGGGATTACGACTATGCATGGGCCAACTGTATGGGCTACTTCTCACCAGGCTGATTTAGCTACTACTGTTTTGAAACATGTGACCTGTCAGCAGCAACAGAAACTGACACTGAGTCTTGAGAAGATAATTCCTCAAGGAGTCAAGCCAGCCCCTGGATGGCAAGTTGACTGAAATGAACTTTCCACCTAACCAGGGAGGGAGGCAGCAATTCATCTTTACAGAGATTGATAATAGGAGTTTGCCATCTGCGTTCATAGTCCCTCAGCAAGCATTACCGTGTTAAGTGCTCACAGAGTGTTTGACTTATCATCATGGGATCTCATGTAACATTGCCTTGACCAAGGGACCCACTTTACAATGAAGAATGTGTAACAGCGAACACATGACCACAGAATCCATTGGTTCTCTCACTATACCCCATCATCCAGAAGCAACTGGAATGATAGCATTTTGAATGCTTCTTAAATGTACCCTGGTGGCCCAGTGGTTAAGATTCCATGCTCCCAATGAAGGGGGCCAGGTTCCATCCCTGGTCAGGTAACTACATTCTGCATGCCACAATTAAAGATCCCACATGCTGTTTGGGAGATCTCTCACGCAGCAACGAAGATCCCACATGCGTCGACTAAGATCTGGCATAGCCAAATAAATAAATATATTTTTTAAATGTACAACTATAAGTACCAGATTGGAAAGAATGTTACTGTAGGTTGAGGATACTGTCTTTCACAATGTGATACATATTTTGAACTAGTAACAGTACACGGTACCATGATCTTAATAGCTAGAATGCTTGGATCCAGCAACCAAGAGCTAGAATTACAAGTGCCTCTTTGAATTAATGTGGGTTCCTCCAGAGAGTGACCCTGAGGCAAGTAATTTATTGGGGAGGCAAAGGGCACATAATAAGGGTATGAGGAGATGAGATAGAGGAAGAAGGGAGCCAAACAATGCTGCTCTATGACATAGCTTTCACTATGGATCACAGGCGTGCATCTGGTGGAATAACTGTGAACTCACACAAGCTCAGAGTTCTCCCATCAAGAAGCAAGGAATCTGGGATATTCACAGATAATTCCAGTCAGTACATTGTTGGGCGCTGCTCCTGGCAGCTTTAATTAATTCCCTGGAATTCAGGCAAAGAAAGGAAGTTGTTGGCAGCTGGAAGTCAGGCTAAGCCCTGGGGTATTCAGGGTGAGGGTTTCGGTAGGACATTAATTGCATCTGTCCCAACCTCTCATGCTCACTTGGGGAAATTATGTTTCCAGTTTTCTCAACTTTAGGATATTCCAGGTTAAAGATCCAGATACCCAGTAGGAAAAACTTCTATCAAGTGCTACAGTAAGGGTTCCACCTAACCTAATGCCCTGGCTACCACCTAGTCATTCATGGTTCATATTGCCTGATTGTCTTAAGTTCAAAAAGGCATTACTGTCATGGCAGTGGTAATTGATCCTACTTTTCAGAAGCAGAGTAGTTTCTATATAATGGTGGTGTGGAGGAGTATGTCTGGAATTCAGGGAAGTCACTAGGGCAGCTCTTGGTGCTTCCATACCTAGTAATAAACAGAAATGGAGAATATTAGCAATTACCACTTGACAAGGGCATGGTATCCGGGTGCTCAGACCCCTCAGTGATTTCCCCAATAGGCAAGCATCCCAGAACCACAGAAGTGAGGCCTGAGGCTGATGGGAAACTAGAATGGCTGGCAGAGGAGGCAAGGAATATGATTAGGGCCTTGGACCCAGCTGAAGGAGTGAGGAGTGTTCCCTGTTGTAAGCTTTGGTTTTGTTGTTGTATAGATACATGAGAGAGAGAGAAATAAAAGAAACCGGTGTAAGTACTAAAAGTTAGTGGTGTAGTTATAAATTGATATAGGCCACAAAAGAGAAAACATTGATTTGGTTGGAATAATCAAAATGTTGTGTTATTAATAGAGGAAGTGTTATCCAGATAATATTTTTAAATAGCACTGATAACATGTTAGATATTTTACTAATCGGAAAGTGTCAAAAACAGAAATACAGATCAATGGAACAGGTTAGAATGCCCAGAGCTAAACCCACGCACATATGATCACCTTATCTTTGACAAAGGAGGCAAGAATATACAATGGAGAAATGACAGCCTCTTCAATAAGTGGTGCTGGGAAAACTGGACAGCTACATGTAAAAGAATGAAATTAGAACACTTCTTAACACCACACACAAAAATAAACTCAAAATGGATTAATGACCTAAATGTAAGGCCAGACACTATAAAACTCTTAGAGGAAAACATAGGTAGAACACTCTATGACATAAATCACAGCAAGATCCTTTTTGACCCACCTCCTAGAGAAATGGAAATAAGAACAAAAATAAACAAATGGGACCTAATGAAACTTAAAAGCTTTTGCACAGTAAAGGAAACCATAAGCAAGATGAAAAGACAACCCTCAGAATGGGAGAAAATGTTTGCAAATGAAGCAACTGACAAAGGATTAATCTCCAAAATATATAAGCAGTTCATGCAGCTCAATATCAAAAACACAAACAACCCAATCCAGAAATGGGCAGAAGACCTAAATAGTCATTTCTCCAAAGAAGATATACAGATTGCCAACAAACATATGAAAGGATGCTCAACATCACTAATCATTAGAGAAATGCAAATCAAAACTACAATGAGGTATCACCTCACACCAGTCAGAATGGCCATCATCAAAAAATCTACAAACAATAAATGCTGGAGAGGGTGTGGAGAAAAGGGAACCCTCTTGCACTGTTGGTGGGAATGTAAATTGATACAGCCACTATGGAGAACAGTGTAGATGTTCCTTAAAAAACTAAAAATAGAACCACCATATGACCCAGCAATCCCACCCCTGAGAAAGCCATAATTAAAAAAGAGTCATGTACCACAATGTTCATTGCAGCTCTATTTACAGTAGCCAGGACATGGAAGCAACCTAAGTGTCCATTGACAGATGAATGGATAAAGGAGATGTGGCACATATATTCAGTGGAATATTACTCAGCCATAAAAAGAAACAAAATTGAGTTATTTGTAGTGAGGTGGATGGACCTAGAGTCTGTCGTACAGAGTAAAGTAAGTCAGAAAGAGAGAAACAAATACCGTATGCTAACACATATATATGAAATCTAAAAAAAAAAAAAAAGGTTCTGAAGAACCTAGGGACAGGACAGGAATAAAGACGCAGACGTAGAGAATGGACTTGAGGACACAGGGAGGGGGAAGTGTAAGCTGGGACGAAGTGAGAGAGTGGAAGGGACATATATACACTACCAAATGTAAAATAGCTAGTGGGAAGCAGCCGCATAGCACAGGGAGATCAGCTTGGTGCTTTGTGATCACCTAGAGGGGTAGAATAGGGAAGGTGGGAGCGAGACGCAAGAGGGAGGGGATATAGGGATATATGTATATGTATAGCCGATTCACTTTGTTATAAAGCAGAAACTAACACACCATTGTAAAGCAATTATACTCCAATTAAAATGTTTTTTAAAATCTTTACATATATGTATTTAAGAAGTATAATTATGCATGATCTGCTATCTGAAAAGGTTGAAAACTTTCCATTGGTATGGGAAGTGAAAAGGTTGTTCTAAGCTAGAGGAAAAACATAAAAATCATATTTTTTCTCTTCTCATATATTCCACCACTCTCTTACTGTTAATAATCTTCATGTGTTACAAAATATCTTAACCTCAATTTTTCCTCTCTGAAATTATTATAGAATTCCAGTAATCAAGCATAATATATGTTGGCCTCTTCATAATAAGTATTCAAGCCAAATTCTTTTGTGTAACACTATATGGAAATGGGTCACTTTAAAAAAGTTTTGCAGCTTTAAAGACTTCTCTCTTAAGAATTCTTCATACTTGATTTACTTGCTAATTTCCTCCCTCCATAGGGAAACCAGTATTCATTTACATAGAACTTGATACAGCCATCTGGCAAAGTAACTAAATCAAGAATCACATCTGGAAATACTTTTGACAAGAATTATTTCCTGGAATGATATTGTAATGTTATTCAATTGTCCCCCTTACATTTGGTACATGACACTGTGATGCGAAATTCCAAAACATTGCTAACACACTCGCTCTCACTTTCTGTCTAATATAAGATGAAGGATAACTTTTTAAAAATTTTACATTAAAGTTTAATGTCCAATTTATAATTTCACATACCCAAAGATGATAAAGTAAATGGCAACTTAATGAGAGTCATACAATTCAATTTGGTTACCTGGTCTTGGGTTTGTGATATATATGTCCTTAGGTATATTTTAAAGCAGCCTCATAATTTTTGAAAACAGTTGTAGCATAACTTATAAATATCTTAATATTTCATATGTAAAATATTTTATAATGGAGTGATTTCAATAAATCAGACGTCAGCCAGATAGCATATGCTGCAGATTTACTGAGCATGGAATATCTTTTTTTTTTTTTTTTACATCTTTACTGGAGTATAATTGCTTTACAATGGTGTGTTAGTTTCTGCTTTATAACACAGTGAATCAGTTATACATACACATATATTCCCATATCTCTTCCCTCTTGCGTCTCCCCCCCTCCCACCCTCCCTATCCCACCCCTCTAGGTGGTCACAGAGCACTGAGCTGATCTCCCTGTGCTATGCGGCTGCTTCCCACTAGCTGTCTATTCTATGTTTGGTAGTGTATATATGTCCATGCCACTCTCTCACTTTGTCCCAGCTTACCCTTCCCCCTCCCCGTGTCCTCAAGTCCATTCTCTAGTAGGTCTGTGTCTTTATTCCCGTCTTACCCCTAGGTTCTTCATGACATGAATATCTTACTAAAGGCTGTGGAGAGATGGAAGTGATTAATTCCTTCAAAAAAAGATATACTACCTTGGCCCTCAAGGAACACATAGTCAAGTAATAATGGCAGGTAAGTGAACAATAGAGCCTAAGAAAACCTTTAAAAGGAAATATATACAGGAAGCTATCTGTAACCCTGGTACAGCTATGTCTCCTTCTGAGCAGGTCAAGAAAGGTGTTTGAGAAGAGATGAGGTTGGTTGTGAGTCTTAGAGAACTACAAGTTGACCAAAGAAAGATGCTGGAAAATTGTATTCAATGCTGAGGACTTACAGGAAAAAGACTTGCATTTATGAGAGAGGAGTCACATTTAGATCATGGGACATCCTCTGAATGGACTAGAGCATGGGTATCTATTAGCAGAAATGAGTCTGGAAAGGCAGGAAGTAATGAAGTTTCTTTGTAGGATTCCTCTATTGTCTTAAAAAATATATGATACTTGAATTCTTCTATCCAAAATTTGTTTTATATAAGACTGGTTTCCCATGCAAATATTTGAGTCAAATGGGAGATCCTAGAAGTTTTACCAAGTTACTTTTGGTGTTTCAGGTGTATCCATCATATCTCCATAAGCCTTTATGAATCTGAGAAGCAGAAACATATAAGGGTTTCGAAATAAATGAGACCACCTAGGAGTTACACAAATGAAGTGAGCTGTAATTATTGGTTAGTGCTAGAAAATTTACTATGGAACACTTCTTGCTATGTCTACATGCTATAGAGAATTCCTTTTAGCTGAGTATTGTATAAACTGGGATTCCACTGTTGATTTCTTAGGCATTGCCTCAGTAGCTCTACATTAGTTCCAACCATGCACTTACATCATGGAGAGCTTTTTATGTTCTAGGGGAAAAATACATGTTATGCCAAAAGAACAAAATTTCTGAAATGATTTTGGTCACAATATAATGCAATTCATATCCTTTCCATTGTCAAAATACCAAAGTCTGCTGTTGATGGGGAAAGGATAAAAGTACAATCTGTTCTCAGAATAAAGTCAGGAGCTGAACAATTTTTGTTGTTGACCAATGAACAATAGGCTTTTGAGAACATTTGTGTTACTGAAAGAGTAGAGGAGTTCAGTCAAATCCATTGTGTCAATGAAAAATTGAAATGTTTGTGAAAATGCATGAGGATGGTAATTCAGGTATCTAGCTATTTTCTTCAACAAACTAGTATTATATTTGTGGATTTCATAAGTGAAATAATCAGCCTTTTGTGTTTTCTCAACCAGTTGAAAGCATTGACCCTATGGTAGTTTGTACCTCTTAAAACAGTAATAAAATATTCTCAAAGCATATTTCAAGTAAAGATGAAAATTCTTGATTCAAATTTGCAGAATTGATTGCATAATAGGACACCTAGCCCTTGAGATACAATTTTCTATTTAAAATTTTTCCTCATATTTCCTTATAGTATTACATTAGATGATAATTATATTATTAGATTTTAAAAATGGCATTAAAAGAAGTTTTCCACATTTGGTATTGTCAGAATAAAAATGCATGTTTGTGTTAAATTGCAGAAACATTGGTGCCCAAAGGGCCATTCTCAGAAGAGCTGAAAACTGAGGAAGACCTAGGTAGAGGACATTCTCTGAGCTTCTCTGATTTTTCTGAGGTCACTTTCAAATCTAGATAATTGAATTCACCATTAAAGTCTGTCCAACCAATAGATGTCAGGACAATAATACCATACCCCAAAACATTTTTTATAACAACATAAAACTTAGAGTTCATGTCATGATATGTGAATTGACATTATGTAAGACTAAAATACTTGATTAAATAGCTATTTTCATAAAGTGCATTAGGATTCATTCAATCTTTCAATTTTCAAGTTAATCGAACTTATGCCAACATTATCAAACCAAATAGTCCAGATGTCTGCTTTCAATGTATATGGAGGAGAAATCAGTAATTTTATAGACTGACTTGCATTGGCACTGTGTACAACAAATGGTGAAAAATAGAGTGCAGTGTTCTCATTGATCTTTATGGTTCAAGCTGTGATGATCCATGTAGTATAATATCATTCACAAAAATGCAAGGATTAGGATTTATGCTCTTCAGGGGAAATCAACCTGCTTTTATTTTCTTTCCTGTACACTAAAAAAATGGAGCTAGATAAATTGAGTTCAATTTTCCTTTGTAACTAGGCAAGGCAGTGTGATTATTCACATAGTCGTTCATTTAGTCACAGCAAAATTCTTTTATTTTAGTATCATTCCCAGTATTTATTCATTTATTTTTTTAATATCTTTATTGGAGTATAATTGCTTTACAATGGTGTGTTAGTTTCTACTTTATAACAAAATGAATCAGCTATACATATACATATATCCCCATATCTCTTCCCTCTTGCATCTCCCTCTCACCCTCCCTATCTCACCCCTCTAGGTGGTCATAAAGCACTGAGCTGATCTCCCTGTGCTATGCGGCTGTTTCCCACTAGCTGTCTATTTTACATTTGGTAGTGTATATATGTTCATGCCACTCTGTCACTTCGTCCCAGTTTACCCTTCCCCCTTCCCGTGTCCTCAAGTCCATTCTCTACATCTGCATCTTTAGTCCTGTCCTGCCCCTAGTTTCTTCAGAACCTTGTTTTTTCTTTTCTTTTTTTTTTTTAGATTCCATATATACGTGTTAGCATATGGTATTTGTTTTTCTCTTTCTGACTTACTGCACTCTGTATGACAGACATTTAGTCACAGCACATTTCTTGATGGGCTTGCTGATGGTCAGGCACTGTGCCAAGTGCAATACAAAGTCAAATTAGACAGGGAGCTTACTCTGTAATTGGAGTTTACTCCAACTCTTCCATCCTCAGTTTTCTAATCTGTAATATGAGATTTTTCTCCCTTTCCCTTGTAATAAGGGTGTTAGCAATCTTGACTATATTAAAAGGGTCAAATTAGACGTATTCACCCACATGTGCCCACACACACTCAACATATAACTTCCTGTTCCAAAGCTTTGAATTCTACTAAATGACTTTACCTCTGTCCTTAACCAAATAACATTTTCCACATGCATTTAGGGAAAAAAATGATTTGTTAATGGTATCACAAATTTACCTTCCAATTTAGAGTAGGTAAATTCACAGGGGTGAGGAAGTCATCTTGGCTATTTTTTGTTTAGAGGTAGGTAAATGTATTTGGTGTATGAAGTTAGAAATTTTTTTTTCCTAAGACACATCTGCTGCTGCATTGGAGCTGGGCCCCTACCTCCTCTGATGAAAAGGCAGATGTTTAATTCACTGCAAATTCGCAGTATCCAAGTTTGTTCCATACTGACTGAGTTGTCAGTTGGGAACTTAGAAGTACATTTACGGTTGAAAGTGTATATAAAACTGAAAAGAAACAGAGTGAGTCATTATGACCCTTACGAATAAAAAAATTCACGCCTATGGGCAAACCTATCGGTGTATAGGGCATATTGACTCAGACAGCTGTCTGAGTCATCCTCTTGGCTAATAGTAGTTAATCGATGCCTCCAAAGTGTAACCTGAATAAGACAGAAGAATGCTTGTCTGAGCCTGATGAGGAAAGCATATTGTAGACCTTCACTTCTGAGGTATTATTTATAGCCCAGGTCACAATCAGCATTCAACAAAATAGATTCATACCCATACAGCTGTTTCTTATTTCCCTTTGTCTCAGAATAGTAATATAAAACTTTTTATCTAATTTAGCATAAACACTAACAGGAATATGTTTGATATTATATGTAGCCTATTGATTGAGGGTTGTCACTAAAGTTACTCTGATTTTTCTTCAGGATTCTTTGAAGGATACTGCTTCTAAGACCTTTCTTATTATTTTTACCAATTTTCAGGTATAAACATGAAACTTCTTGTCTTTTTTTCTTTACGGGTGATATACCATCGATGGGTGTGGTGACCTCACTTGTTATTCTTCAAATACTAACAAAGGTATGTATATTAAATCTACCTTTGCAGTCTGGTCCTCTTTACTGCACACAGGATCCAGATTATCAACGGCTCACTGGTGATTTTCACAATGATATTCAAGCGGCATTTCAAATTGTGTCCAGAAATAAATTCAATATCTTGACCTCATCACCCAAGACCTTTCTCTTGTTGGTATTGTTTTTGACTCACTTAATGATGTAAGTGTGATGCAAATGACTCATTATCAGAAACTACAGGAACACTCCAACATCGATGTATTCAATCCTTAAATATCAGACTCCCTCGTTCCTAATGCTTTCTTGCCCACACATAATCTTTCCTAATTTTGCTTAAACTATTTGTCTGAAATATAATTTAGATCACATATTACAACCAAATTCTACTATCCTGGAATAGTGGGTTATGTTCTTTATATATCCCCAACTTTTAGCATTGTCCTAGGCACATAGTTAAAAACCGCTGAGTGCTATTTTAACAAGTTAATCTTTCACCTTCCTTACAAAGTTTTAGTGTTAAGAAAAAGGTCAAATCTTGATGTTTCGTGTTCTACCCCAAAAGAAGGAAAGAAAAAAGATTTAAAATTAACATTTGGGGGTTTCTTTCCTTGACTGTTGAGTATGAATGACCCACTAATGGAACCACCAAATGATTTCATTACAATAAGGAAGGAAGGAATTAAAAGAGGAAAATTTATTCATCATGCTCAGAAAATAATTTTTTGTATCTCTTTCTGAGGAATATCAAACCCATTACAAGAATGTCCCACAAGAAAAGTTTCTTATTATAGACATTGAAGATACTGCCTCAGATGAGTCAATGAATGAACATCTTCTGACTTCAATTTTGAATAAACTTCATTACTCATAATATACTCAGCACTTTGATAAATGCTCTATTTATGAAAGATGTATTTTAGGTAACGTAAGAGAATTCATCTTTTCTTTATTTTAATTAAGGAAGCCAAGTAAAGATTCAATTAAATCTGATTTGCATGACATGTTACTTGCTACATCTTGACGTAAACAAGGCACACAAACAAAATGTGGCCTTGAAAAAGGACCAAATTGCCACTTTCCAAAATAAAGGAACAGATAGTGTGATAGTAGTCAAATCCTTTAACACTTTAAATTTTGACAAAACCAATCTTGTCTTTTAAAGACAATTCATTAGAGTTTGGAACTGATGTCACATTTGGTCTGGGCAGTGCTTCTATTCACTCTTCTGTAAGAAAACACCTGCTATTGCCAACAGCCAGTTTCAGATATTTCTTGCCCATTTATCTCTTCCCCAACACACCCTTAACCACTTCAGAGCTGGTCCTCTTTTATTCTCAAAAGATATCTTCTCCTTTTATTACCGGTTAATACTTCCCCAGTATTCATAGGGAGAGTAGCTCCAGAAATATCTGCTATGATGGATGGAAATGAACTAGGACTTGAGGGCTAATGGAAAATCTAATATGAATCCCGCCACCCTGGAGGAATATAATATTAAAATAATACAATACAATGAAGTAAGCTTTTTTTTTTTCTTTTAATGTATCTTGTGATATAGTGCCTAATCTTCTGCAAAAGGACCCAAGTGCATTGAGCCAAAGCCCACTGGGGGCAAAACCTATACTGTCAACCAGTGGTCTCAAAGGCATAGCCCAAACCTTGGAGATGTACATAGAGGGAATAAACTTATTGGAAGGGAAGTAGGATCCCTTGATGGCTGGTTAGCCTCATACCTTGAGGGAGCTTTCAGCATACCTTGAATATTGACTTAATGGTCAAGCCTAGCAGGATAAGCAAGCAAGAAACAACAACGACAAATCTGAAAACT
Source organism: Lipotes vexillifer (assembly GCF_000442215.2). Lineage (NCBI taxonomy): Eukaryota > Metazoa > Chordata > Mammalia > Artiodactyla > Lipotidae > Lipotes > Lipotes vexillifer. The sequence continues at coordinate 573,404 of NW_006798666.1, read as the reverse complement.
TTGGGGGGCATGGAGGACATTTCTTCCCTCACTCCTGAAGATCATTAGCATTTCATTCCTACCCTAACTCCAGTCTCACATTGTCTCTGCCCCAAGAGAATGGAATCACCAGCCTGAGTGGAAGGAGAAGCTGCATAGCTCAGTCCTCCCATGTTTTCCTCCTCTGGGAGTGAGGTGTCTTAAGAAACACACACTCTGCTCTGCTCCTCCAGGGTAGATCAATCTGTCTAATGTAGGGGATCACTGTTGGGAAACTCACTTGCTCACCTATATAGGTGACATTCTCCTATGCCACCTCTATCAATAAAAAAGAAAAAAATTTGGCCACCATCTGTCTTATTACTTGGTTCAGAACCATGGCAGGTAATATAAACACTGTATTTGGGGGGGGCTCTCAAATTCAAGTTTATTAATACCTTAAAACTTCCTCTTAATCCTAAAAATAAAATATAAACTGGGCATTAAATGAGCTAATGCACGTAAGGTACTTAGTGCATTAGTGCAGTACCTAGTACTTGGGTATATACTCTTTTTTCTCCTTTACCTCCAGATCCTACTTTTGCTGCTGCTGCTAAAGCTACTACTTTGGTTACTATTATTGCTGCAGCTGCTGCTGCTACTACTTTTACTACTACTGCTACTGCTATTGCTGCTACTGCTACTAATTACAGTTACTGCCGTTGCTACTACCAATATTACTATACCTGCTGCAGCTACTCCTCTTACTACTACAGATACTGCTACTAATACCTACTGAGCTACTGCTGCTGCTACTCCTCCTGGTATTACTTCATACTGTATAAGCAATAGAAAAAAATAGAAAACAATCCAGGAAACATTATCAACAACTATCAACTCTTTTCTTTTGTTAGATTTTCACAGAGGACCCTACAGTTGTAAACTGCTGTGGCTTTACAACATTTGTGAAGTTGTTATTGAACACTGAAAACTGTTAATGACTCTAAAGGTGGAATTATCTTCTATTGCTATTAACTTCCTCTGTAACTCTTAGCAAATAACCTCATTGGGTCTATAGAGAAAGGAAATGATCCACAGTTTTCCTTATGAATAATGATCACATTCTGGAATACTGGATTTGTGCACTGCTGATAGTAGTATTTTCTTAGGCTGAATATTCTAATGTAGTTTTTTCAAGACCTCTAAGCACTTCACAGACCAAAGCATTGGTACAGCAAAAACCTAATTGTCCTAAGTGAGGACATGAGGTATATCTCGCTGCCATTCCCTGGGATAATCCTTCCTTATGGAGCATAGATGAAACTAGTATTAAAGAATGCTCCCTTAAGCAACACACCAAGACTATAGGTGTGTTTTTCAGAATGAAAAAAAAAAAAAAATTCTGGGCTTCCCTGGTGGCGCAGTGGTTGAGAATCTGCCTGCTGATGCAGGGGACACGGGTTCGAGCCCTGGTCTGCGAGGATCCCACATGCCGCAGAGCGGCTGGGCCCGTGAGCCACAACTACTGAGCCTGCGCGTCTGGAGCCTGTGCTCCGCAACCAGAAAGGCCACGATAGTGAGAGGGCCGCGCACTGAGATGAAGAGTGGCCCCCGCTTGCCACAACTAGAGAAAGCCCTCGCACAGAAACAAAGATTCAACGTAGCAAAAATTAATTAATTAATCAATAAACTCCTACCCCCAACATCTTAAAAAAAAAATCTTTCTGAAAAAGTCACAACATTCTAAAATCCTCCTGCTATGAAATATAATAAATCTTTCTATATTTGGACTTCAGAAGGTCATAAAACTTCCATATTCAAAATCTACTTGAAGAAGAGGGTGATAGACAGCAATCCTGGTCCATTTCTCTCACCATTTTCTGTAGACACAGAAAGGAAATCTGTGCTCCACAGTGCCAGTTCTTGTGGGTCCTCATCTGACACAAAGGATACAACAGAATTCTGAAAATATCTGCTTTTAGCTCAGTCACTGTGTTCTGCTGTCACATGCAGATGATACAAATATGTTTGAAATGGTTTTTTAAAAGGCTCTCTCTCAAGGATTTTTAGCTACATTTGTACTCTTGATAATTGCATCCACACTCCTTCTCAAATAGACCCAGTGTTTACCCATTCTTATCCACAAGCGAGACTGCTTTTATTTTTATCTATGTTTTAGAATTTAAAGCATAGGAATGTTTCCTTATTTGTCCTTTAATCATTTGTTTCTTGGAAGGGCTCATTTGTCACAATCCAGAGCTACAATATAAATTGTGTCTTGAGTTAAGAAAATGAAATAGTTGGTCCCAAACTCTGGATAATACAAATTGAGGGAGCATGAACTTTTAACTCAGTGAGTCTCGACACGAAAAAGATGAGAACTGACTGCATCTTTGGAAAGGAATAGATGTTGACCTTTGAATTAACTTCAGAGGGGTGTATTAATTTTAAAGCTGTTATGTTTTTATGAAAAATGCTGAAGAGTGAGTTGTTAAATGACAATAAATTCAATGAAAAGTTTAAAATTCAGCATTGTTATTTTATTTTACAGTGGGCCACTGTGTACTACAAAGGGTAGCATTCTACAGAAATGCCCTTTTAGTTGTCTTTAAATATAGAAGCTGGGCATCTGTCTAGTTGATATTTGTGCTATGTCTGTATTGTGAGTCATCTGTCCAGTCTTCTTTCTTGCCTCATGGCTTTCCTTACCTTTCACAAGTCTTTTATATTCTTAGTTGTTTTGAATGCTACATAATACACCAGTTAAGTCAATGGGTTGTACACTAGTGCATTTTTTAAAATACAAGAAACTCTTTGAATGGGAAGTATGTCCTGTCAGTGAAACTTGTACTGTACCTTTATGTAATTTTTTTTTGTCTGATCATCTTCAGCTACCTAAAGCCAATGAATAACAAGCATGGTGAACAGTTTTGCTGACCTCTTCCAGGGTGATTCTATTATTCTCCAAAAATGGGGAAAAAAAAAGTGTCCTTGCCATAAATTGTTAATACTGGAGCAGCACGCTCTCCACAATTTTGTTAAAATGACATTAAAAACTATTAAAATTACTCTGTGGTTACATCATTTGGGTATTCTGTTGTATAAGTAACCAAGTTACATATTTTCCTTGATTTATAGAATATGAATAAAAATAACTCAGCACATACAGTATGAGTTATTCACACAATTAAATTTTCTAACTGCCATGGTAAAGAGGTAGCACAATCGTGCTATTCAGCATTCAGTAAACGATGAGTTACTAAAGACCCATTTAATAAATGTAATATTTGTCTATACAAAGCTCTCTCTGCTACTTGTTCAACTGCATTTTACATTGAATTTGCAGACTGACTAAATAAGTGGGTTGGTTCAACATCCTAAAGAGAGTGTCTCAGTTCTGTCAGTTCAGAGGAGTTCACTCCTCTTATATTATCTTCTTAGGATAAAGTTTATTAATTAAAAGGTGCAAGTTCATTAATTTGCTTATTTAACAGGTTCTTAGTGATCATCTCATATAGTCAGACACTTGGATAGCTGCAGAATGCAAGAACACTTAAAACATGTTTTTCCATACTATAAAAATAATTACTTTAATTATGATTAATATATTCTAATAATTCTAATAATAATTGCTTTAATAAAAATGCACTTATCCGAAAAGTACGAACAGTGGGGCATGATTATGCATATAGCTCTGATATAAAGCTACTGCTTTATTTCCATACACAGCATCTGTAATATGAGTGCTGCCACAATAAATCTTAAGATAACTCAGAGGAAAGATGAATTCTAACCAGGAAAGCTTTTTGTGTAGAGGATGGTGTTTGTGAATCAGTAGATAAACCCAAATCAACATTCTTCAAAAGTGTCAAGGTCATGAAAATAAAGAAAAACAAAGAAGCTATCCTAGATTCTAGGATTACAGGAGAGTAAGGAGACTTGGTGACTAAATGCAGTATAGTGCCCTGAATTAGATTCTTCAACAGAAAATGAACAGTAGTGGAAAAAACTTGGGAAGGCTGAATAAAGTCTATATTTTAGTTATTAGTGTTGCACTGATGTTAATTTCTTAGGTTTTATAAATATACATAAAATTACATCACCTCATAGTGTTATAATGAACATTAAGTAATTTAATAACGTAAAGCTCTTAACAGAGCACACACTAAAAAAATTAAGTCTGGGCTTCCCTGGTGGCACAGTGGTTGAGAATCTGCCTGCTGTTGCAGGGAACACAGGTTCTCATGATGATACTGTGGGGACGGTGTAACCAAAACCCAGGAATCTGCAGGTGAAAGAAGCCCAGGTCATACAAATTATATTACTTCAAGTACTATAATGAACATTGCACTATTTGGAATTGATGAGGTGACTGAATCATTTGTGTCTAAAAGCATAAATATTATCATATTAATATTTTGTTATATATATGGCTATTTGAATTTATTTTTTATAGATACTCAGGTGGCTTTATGCTGCTACAGGAAAAAAACACTAAATTTATTCAGGTTGGTTATTTTTAACACACAGCATCTATTCCACTATGTAGTTATACAGACAATTAGAAAGCTTCTAAGCTTGAAAATAAATTTAGCTCAGTCATCCACAAAAACTCAGATTCAATTCAACACATGATGCTGTTCATCAAGAATAAGGCACTCAGAAAAGTACTACTCAATATGTGCCAATTTTGCCAATAAATAATTGCACCCTCTATTTCTACTGCCTCATATTTTCAGCCAAGAAAAGTTTTTGAATCGGCTAGGAATCAGTCTCTTCTTATCTGCAGCCATCACTTTGCATCACAAATTTTAAAAATCCTATTTTCAGTATTTGGCAGTTAAGGTCTTTTGGAAAAAATGAAAAGGAACTATGGACTTGATTGTGGGCTGGTATTCACTCCCTGTTTCAAAGTATATGTTCATGGCAGCTGGTATTACTCAGTTTCTGTTACTTTTCCAAAGCATCAAAATAAGCTCCTTTATGAAACTTTTAAGATGATATTTTTGAACTCTTCTTATTCCTTAGAGGAAAAGACTCAGATACAGTCTATAATAAGTATTTCTATTCATTGTTTCTACATTTTACAAATCTGTATTGTCATACAGGAGTAGAAGCAGGAAGGTCAGCAAGCATCCCAGCCCAGAGCCTGCCCAAGATGGGACATTAGCTAGAACTCCTCACACATCCAGCTGTGACTCCAAGGACTTCATCTGCAGGATAAGGAGAAGTAGACCCAAGTCCACCACCTTTCCTAGGTAAAATGCAAGGAATGTTTCTTTGGGATTTAGCTGAACAGGACAGACTGAGAGGTTGGAAAATACCAGCCGGGACTCTGGGGAATTTGTAGCACCACTTCGTATAACCCTGGGACCCATCAAATTCAAGACATGACTTAGTTTAAATTTTGTAGTGCCTTAGATATCTTGTAAAAGCAAATTTATGGAGGCAGTACAGTTGGCCCTCCGTATCTGTGGGTTCCACATCCATGGATTCAGTCAATGGTGGATCAAAAATATTTGAAAAAAAATTCCAGAAATTTCCAAAAAGCAAAACTTGAATTTGTAACTACTTACATAGCATTTACAATGTATTCTGTATTAAAAGTACTCTAGAGATAATTTGAAGTATGTGGGGGAATGTACATATCTTATTTGCAAATACTACAACATTTTATATAAAAGACTTGAGCGTCTGCGGATTTTGGTGTCTATGGGTGTTCCTGGAACCAATTCCTCCATGAATACTGGATACCGAGGGACGGATGATTGTAAGCCCAGCAGTAAACAACATGGACTCTGGAATCAAGCCCGTGATCAAGCCATGGCTCCCCATCCACTAGAAGTGAGAGCATTTCTTTTCCTGCAAAATCGGGTTCATACTTAAAGCACTTCATTATGAAACTGTTGTGAGGATTAAATGAAATAACATTATACACATAAAGTATTTAAAAGATTGCATGGCACACATTAGATGTTAAGTGTTAATTTGTATTGATATCCCATTCTGAGGAAGACACCCTTATTGTAGTCACCCATAAATACTCTTATTGAAAAACTTGGTGAAAAAACTATCTTTATCATATTTTACACACAAGTACATATATGTTTATACCAGAAAATGCTAGCAGGGAATAGAACACCAAGTTAACAGTGCCTATGTCCAGTTCATGCAATTGAACTTATCTTATTTTTCTCTTACCATCTTTCAATACTTCACAAAGAATTTCAATTTAATACCAGGAAAGATATTATTAAAATATTCAACCTGGGCTTCCCTGGTGGCGCAGTGATTGAGAGTCCGCCTAGATGCAGGGTTTATAGTTCACCAGGGACATCCCTGGCAGTCCAGTGGTTAAGACTCCTCTGAGCTCACAGTGCAGGGGGCACAGGGTTCGATCCCTGGTCAGGGGAAGATGCCGCATGCTGTGCAGCCCGGCCAAAAAAAAAAAAAAAAAAAAAAAAAAAATATTCAACCAATCTAATGGAAAAAAAACTTTTATCTTTTCTATTTATAGATATGACTGTCAAATAAAATTAAAAATAAAAATAACAGCTGACGTTTATTAAATATTTAGTGTGTGCTCTGTTCTAAGAGCTTTACATTATTAAATTACTTAATGTTCATTATAACACTATGAGGTGATGTAATTTTATGTATATTTATAAAACCTAAGAAATTAACATCAGTGCAACACTAATAACTAAAATACAGACTTTATTCAGCCTTCCCAAGTTTTTTCCACTACTGTTCATTTTCTGTTGAAGAATCTAATTCAGGGCACTATACTGCATTTAGTCACCAAGTCTCCTTACTCTCCTGTAATCCTAGAATCTAGGACAGCTTCTTTGTTTTTCTTTATTTTCATGACCTTGACACTTTTGAAGAATGTTGATTTGGGATTATCTGATATTTTCTCATGATCAGACTGGGGTTATGGATTTTGGTGAAGTATCATTCTCATCGCATTACATCAGAGGGTATTGGATATCAACTTGATTTTTTACTCGTAATTTTTTTTTAACATCTTTGTTGGAGCATAATTGCTTTATGATGGTGTGTTAGTTTCTGCTTTAAAACAAAGTGAATCATTTATACATATACATATATCCCTAAACCTCTTCCCTCTTGCGTCTCCCTCCCTTCAGCCCTCCCTATCCCACCCCTGTAGGTGGTCACAAAACACCGAGCTGATCTCCCTGTGCAATGTGGCTGCTTCCCACTAGCTATCTATTTTACATTTGGTAGTGTATATATGTCCATGCCACTCTCTCACTTTGTCCCTTCCCCCTCCCCATATCTTCAAGTCCATTCTCTAGTAGGTCTGTGTCTTTATTCCTGTCTTGCCCCTAGGTTCTTCATGACCATTATTTTTGTTTGTGTTTTAGATTCCATATGCATGTGTTAGCATACGGTATTTGTTTTTCTCTTGCTGACTTACTTCACTCTGTAGGACAGACTTTAGGTCCATCCACCTCACTACAAATGACTCAATTTTGTTTCTCTTTATGGCTGAGTAATATTCCATTGTATATATGTGCCACATCTTCTTTATCCATTCATCTGTTGATGGACACTTAGCTTGCTTCCATGTACTGGCTATTGTAAATAGAACTGCAATGAACATTTTGGTACGTGACTCTTTTTGAATTATGGTTTTCTCAGGCTATATGCCCAGTAGTGGGATTGCTGGGTCATATGGTATTTCTATTTGTAGTTTTTTAAGGAACCTCCATACTGTTCTCCACAGTGGCTGTATCAATTCACATTCCCACCAACAGTGCAAGAGGGTTCCCTCTTCTCCATACCCTCTCCAGCATTTATTGTTTATACATTTTTTGATGATGGCCATTCTGACCGGTGTGAGAGGATATCTCATTGTAGTTTTGATTTGCATTTCTCTAATGATTAATGATGTTGAGCATTCTTTCATGTGTTGGCTGGCAATCTGTATATCTTCTTTGGAGAAATGTCTGTTTAGGTCTTCTGCCCATATTTGGACTGGATTGTTTGTTTTTTTTGATATTGAGCTGCATGAGCTGCTTGTAAATTTTGGAGATTAATCCTTTGTCAGTTTCTTCACTTGCAAATATTTTATCTCATTTGGAGCGTTGTCTTTTCATCTTGCTTATGGTTTCCTTTACTGTGCAAAAGCTTTGAAGTTTTCTTAGGTCCCATTTGTTTATTTATTTATTTATTTTTTCTGTGGTACACGGGTCTCTCACTGTTGTGGCCTCTAGGGTTGCGGAGGGCAGGCTCTGGAAGCACAGCCCAGCAGCCATGGCTCACGGGTCCAGCTGCTCTGTGGCATGTGGGATCTTCCCAGACCAGGGCACAAACCCATGTCCGCTGTATCAGCAGGCGGACTCTCAACCACTGTGCCACCAGGGAAGCCCCCCATTTGTTTATTTTTGTTTATTTTTTTCCATTTCTCAGGGGGTGGGTCAAAAAGGATCTTACTGTGATTTATGTCATAGAAGGTTCTGCCTAAGTTTTCCTCTAACAGTTTTATAGTGTCTGGCCTTACATTTAGGTCTTTAATCCATTTTGAGTTTATTTTTCTGTATGGAGTTAGGGAGTGTTCTAATTTCATTCTTTTACAGGTAGCTGTCAGCTTTCCCAGGACCACTTATTGAAGAGTCTGTCTTTTCTCCACTGTATATTCTTGCCTCCTTTATCAAATATAAGGTGACCATATGTGCGTGGGTTTATCTCTGGGCTCTCTCTCTTGTTCCATTGATCTATATTTCTGTTTTTGTGCCAGTACCATACTGTCTTAATTACTGTAGCTTTGTAGTATAGTCTGAAGTCTGGAAGCCTGCTTTTCTTTCTCAGGATTGCTTTCACTTTTTGGAGTCTTTTGGGTTTCTATACAAATTGTGAATTTTTTTGTCTAGTTCTGTGAAAAATGCCAGTGGTAGTTTGAAAGGGATTGCACTGAATCTGTAGATTGCTTTGGGTAGTCGAGACATTTTCACAATGTTGATTCTTCCAATCCAAGAACATGGTATATCTCTCCATCTGTTTGTATCATCTTTAATTTGTTTCATCTGTGTCTTATAATTTCTGCATACAGGTCTTTTGTCTCCTTAGGTAGGTTTATTCCTAGATATTTTATTCTTTTTGTTGCAGTGGTAAATGGGAGTGTTTTCTTAATTTCACTTTCAGGCTTTTTGTCATTAGTGTATACAATGCAAGAGATTTCTGTGCATTAATTTTGTATCCTGCTACTTTACCAAATTCATTGATTAGCTCTAGTAGTTTTCTGGTAGCATCTTTAGGATTCTCTATGTATAGTATCATGTCATCTGCAAACAGTGGCAGCTTTACTTCTTCTTTTCCAATTCAGATTCCTCTTATTTCTTTTTCTTCTCTGATTGCTGTGGCTAAAACTTCCAAAACTATGTTGAATAATAGTGGTGACAGTGGTCAACCTTGTCTTTTTCCTGATCTTAGTGGAAATGGTTTTAGTTTTTCAACATTGAGGACGATGTTGGCTGTGGCCTTGTCATATGTGGTCTTTATCATGTTGAGGTAAGTTCCCTCTATGCCTACTTTCTGGAAGTTTTTTATCATAAGTGGGTGTTGAATTTTGTCAAAAGCTTTCTCTGCATCTATTGAGATGACCATATGGTTTTCCTCCTTCAATTTGTTAATATGGTGTATCACATTGATTGATTTGCGTATACTGAAGAATCCTTGCATTCCTGAGATAAACCCCACTTGATCATGGTGTATGATCCTTTTAATGTGCTGTTGGATTCTGTTTGCTAGCATTTTGTTGAGGATTTTTGCATCTATGTCCTTCAGTGATATTGGCCTGTAGTTTTCTTTCTTTGTGACATCTTTGTCTGGTTTTGGTATCAGGGTGATGGTGACCTTGTAGAATGACTTTGAGAGTGTTGCTCCCTCTGCTATATTTTGGAAGAGTTTGAGAAGGATAGGTGTTAGCTCTTCTCTAAATGTTTGATAGAATTCGCCTGTGAAGCCATGTGGTCTTGGGTTTTTGTTTGTTGGAAGATTTTTAATCACAGTTTCAATTTCAGTGCTTGTGATTGGTCTGTTCATATTTTCTATTTCTTCCTGCTTCAGTCCCGGAAAGTTGTGCATTTCTAAGAATTTGTCCATTTCTTCCAGGTTGTCCATTTTATTGACATAGAGTTGTTTGTAGTAATCTCGCACGATCCTTTGTGTTTCTGCAGTGTCAGTTATTATTTCTCCTTTTTCATTTCTAATTCTATTGATTTGAGTCTTCTCCCTTTCTTTTTTGATGAGTCTGGCGAATGGTTTATCAATTTTGTTTATCTTCTCAAATAACCACCTTTTAGTTTTATTGATCTTTGCTATCATTTCCTTCATTTCTTTTTCATTTATTTCTGATCTGATCTTTATGATTTCTTTCCTTCTGCTAACTTTGGGGTTTTTTTGTTCTTCTTTATCTAACTGCTTTAGGTGTAAAGTTAGGTTGTTTATTTGAGGTGTTTCTTGTTTCTTAAGGTAGGATTGTATTTTATAAAATTCCGTCTCAGAACTGCTTTTGCTGCATCCCATAGGTTTTGGGTCATCGTGTTTTCACTGTAATTTGTTTCTAGGTATTTTTTGATTTCCCCTTTGATTTCTTCAGTGATCTCTTGGTTATTAACTAGTGTATTGTTTAGCCTCCATGTATTTGTATTTTTTACAGATTTTTTTTTCCTGTAATTGATATCTACTCTCATAGCGTCGTGGTCAGAAAATATACTTGATACAATTTCAATTTTATTAAATTTACCAAGGCTTGATGTGACCCAACATGTGATCAATCCTGGAGCATGTTCCATGAGCACTTGAGAAGAAAGTGTATTCTGTTGTTTTTGGATGGAATGTCCTACAAATATCAATTAAGTCCATCTTGTTTAATGTATCATTTAAAGCTTGTGTTTCCTTATTTATTTTCATTTTGGATGATCTGTCCATTGGTGAAAGTTGTGTGTTAAAGTCCCCTAATATGATTGTGTTACTGTCGATTTCCCTGGGGTCCACGCTGTTAGCCGCAGCTCGCGCCCATCTCTGGAGGTCCTTTAAGTGGCGCTCTTAATCCCCTTTCCTCGTGTACCAGGAAACAAAGAGGGAAGAAAAAGTCTCTTGCCTTCGGCAGCTCCAGACCTTTTCCCGGACTCCCTCCCGGCCAGCTGTGGCACACTAGCCCCTTCAGGCTGTGTTCACGCTGCCAACCCCAGTCCTCTCCCTGAGATCCGACCAAAGCCCGAGCCTCAGCTCCCAGCTGCCACCCGCCCCGGCGGATGAGCAGACAAGGCTATCGGGCTGGTGAGTGCTGGTCAGCACCAATCCTCTGTGCGGGAATCTCACCACTTTGCCCTCCGCACCCTGTGGCTGTGCTCTCCTCTGCGGCTCCGAAGCTTCCCTGCTCCACCACCCAGTTTCCGCCCACGAAGGGGCTTCTAGTGTGTGGAAACCTTTCCTCCTTCACAGCTCCCTCCCAGAGGTGCAGGTCCCATCCCTATTCTTTTGTCTCTGTTTTTTCTTTTTTCTTTTGCCCTACTCATGTACGTGGGGAGTTTCTTGCCTTTTGGGAGGTCTGAGGTCTTTGCCAGCATTCAGGAGTTGTTCTGTAGGAGTTGTTCCACATGTAGATGTATTTCTGATGTATTTGTGGGGAGGAAGGTGATCTCCACGTCTTACTCTTCCACCGTCTTGAGGCTCCTCTTTACTCGTAATGTTAACCTTGATCACTTGGTTAAGGTGGTGTCTGCCAGATTTCTCATTACAAAGTTACTATCTTTCCATTTCCTTAACTGTATTCATTAGAAGTGAGTCCATCAACAGGTGAATGGATAAAGAAGATGTGGTGTGCGTGTGTGTGTGTGTGTGTATTCTCACACACACACACAATGGAATACTACTCAGCCATAAAAAACGAATGAAATAATGCCATTTGCAGCAACATGGATGCACCTAGAGATTATCATACTAAGTGAAGGAAGTCAGAAAGAGAAAGACAAATATCATATGATATTACTTATATTTGGAATTTAAAAAATAATGCAAATGAATCTATACAAAACAGAAAGAGACTCACAGACATAGAAAGCACAGTTCCAGTTACCAAAGGGAAAAGGGGGGGAGGGATAGATTAGGAGTTTGAGATTAATATATACATACTAGTGTATACTAAATAGATAGCCAACAAGTACCTACTATGTAGCACAGGGAATTATATCAATATTTAGTAATAATAACCCATAAAGGAAAAGATCTGAAAAAAATGTTATATGGGTATGTATAACTGAAACAATTTGTGGTACACCTGAAACTAATAACACTGTAAATCAACTATACTTCAATAAAAATATTAAAAAAAAAATAAAGATGTAATATAAAAAAAAAAAAAAAGCAGTGAGTCACTGGATCTAGCCTCTGCACAAGGAAGGAGAATTAAGCCTCACTTCCTGGAAGTATCAAAGAATCTAAGATATTATGATAACTAATAAATATTTGGGAAGAGAATTACTTTGTGGCCATGCAGATATTCTTATTCTCCTTAAAGTTTTGTCCACTAATTTTAGCATTCATCCATGGATTGTGCCTGCAGCAATTATCATCGCGATGTAGTAAGGGTGATTTTCTACTTTCCTCACTCCTTCTGCATTCATTATATGGAATTCTTCTGAATAATATTGGAAATCTTTATTATTTGAAATCCTTCTACATTTATTATTTGTCCCTTCTCCCCAGTTTATTTATTTTTCAATCATTTTTATCAGTGTTGATTTATGAATGTTTATTTTATTCTTTGGTTTTTAATCCAATATTATGGTTATTTATTTTGTTGATCATATTATTTCAGCTTGGCCATTGGGAGCTTTTTCAGATTGTCTCCTGTGTCATTTAGACATGCTCCCAGCCTCAAACAGTATTATCCTGCCCTAACCTTAGAATCAGCTGATTTCTCCAGGAGCACTGGTTCCTGTTAATGGAGAATGGTACTTACAGAATAAGTTCAGGAATTAAGTACATTCATTGCTATTGCTTCAAGGACCTCTTGGTGGAGAGAGCTGGGAGATATATGTATTTAGTATCCTATGTATACAGATATATTAATTTCTGTGTCTGTTATCTGTATACATATATTAAATAAGTGTAGTCCAGCACCACAGAGTTTATTCTAATCCCTCCTTGTTTACTTATAACCTCATTCTCTGACAGTGAGAAACTTGACTACAATTATGTACATTTTATTTATTTTTGTTCAACCTCAGTATACATATAGCTTCAGAACTACTAACACATGCCCCAGTGTGTAATGAATTTACCTTTAATTTTTTGCTTTACCTCTACAGAAGCCAGTCAAAATAATGGTTTCCAAAGTTTCTTAGGTCAGCTCCTTTTTGCTGCCTTTTCGGGAATGTCATCCCTGTGTAACATATTTGTCACAGTGGGCCTTCTATCCTGAGATTCACAACATCACAGTAGATTTTTAATCTACATACAGTTAAATACACTCCTTATTGTTTTGAAAAATGCGGGGTCACATCTCCCAACTACAGTATTATGCAAAAGGATTCCATCACCCTAAAACTTTTCACGTGTGGCCCTTTTGTAGTCAACACTTCCTCCGCCCCCAGCTCAACCCTTGCAACCATTGATCTGTGTTCTATCCTCTAGTTTACCTTTTCCAGAATGTCATATAAATGGGATTATATGGTACATAGCTTCTTTGGCATGGTTTCTTTCAATTTGTAAAACGAATTATTAAAAAAACGTAATTCTCCTTTCAAAGATATTTTTAAAAAATGAGCAAAAGAAAACTTTTGCTATAAAGAGATTCTTAAAATATTTTAAATTATTTTTAGTTTTAATAATTAAAGTGAGCCATTTCTAAATTGCTCAAATCTACATTCTTAAGGGACCTGAAAATTGAATTTTTAAGCTTTTTAAATGGAGTGTAGTGAGTTTTGAAAGAATTCGTTAGCAATATAAAAGTTTATTGGCATTATAATAAACTTGTAACAAAGACTAAAAGCAGGAAAGTTGAAAACTTAGAACCAAGTTTTTTTTAAGTTATGGTTTTTATAATTGAAAAAAAAAAAGGGGGGTCCTGCTTTAATAAATTTTGTCAGTGTTTAAAGCCTTTCAGATCTATTTCTCTTTTACAAGTAAGTTTTACAGGTATGTCAGCTATTAAAATGAAGTACAGAAATATACAGAACTTAGAATCAGGGTTTCCAATCACCTTACCACAAAATATTAAATCAAAATTTCAAAAACATAAAGAAATTATAAACATACTTTTGTCATAATACTTCTGATTAATAATTAAAATTAAGAATACTTAAAAAATATTATTTATTTAATCTATATTCATTTATCTTTTTAGTGTATATTCTTGGCTATGTTTTTAATGAAAATAACATAATAAAAATATATACTAAATATATGTAATTTATAAAGGTGCATGGATATCTGGGAGTGGAATTTCCTAAAGTGCTTTTTACTATTAAATGAGTTAATAAGGAACGTCCAGAGTCCACTACAGTGTCACAGGCTCAATTATAGATTATGTTTTATAGTCCTAGGAGCACAGTGGGTTCACAATATATTTTTGCACTATTTGGGAAATCTTCACTTCAGAGTGTGATTCCTGTATTCATAGACATGTTTTCCTTACATTAAAAAAATTGTGACCCATAAGGCAGAAATGACTAAAATCAAATCTTTGAAGTGACAGCATCCGGGTAAAATGACAATAACACTTGTCATTGTAAGGCCTTCCCATAGCAGAATGTCCCAAAAGAGCTGTCGGGAGTGGGGAGAAATGTGTGCTGTTTTAAACAACTCAGAGAAAAAAAAAGTATTCAACTCTTTCC
>NW_006798666.1:517509-558537 GCF_000442215.2 Lipotes vexillifer | reverse complement strand
CTCTTTCCCCTTTAAATTATTTTTAAATATCAGTAGGAACAAATATCCTGACAGAGTTCCCCCTATGAAATGTTTAAAGCTTGAAACAGAAGTTCATTTTAAGTTACTTAACAGCAGAATCTTTTCATATTTGGCTCTGAAATTTCATTTTTAGATTTGTGACTGCAAAAAGTACCATTAATATAACATTCGTATATATTCAGTTTTCTAATCGCCCCTACAGACTTGTATTTTCTTACTCTTATTTGATGAATCATTCGATTCGGAAATAATAGATGTGACAGTGCTCTGACATATATTGGCCCAGAGAAGTTTCAGCTTAATTCAGTGCTGGCTTTGGTTCGGGTGGTCACAACATTTTGTTTCCAGCAGCATTCGTTGGCAATGAGTTCTAATCTATGGTTTGCTTTCCACAGAAAATTAGAGTATTCCCTTAACATTGAATAATTTATTCAGATTGTACATATGTATTATTTCTTCAGTCTAGTCAGGCATAAAATAAAAAGATAGAGAAAGCAAAGTAATAATAGCCAGGATTTAGGAACTGGAATCTTGAATTCTTCCTTTGCCATTATTTTCTATATCTCAGTGAGAAAATGGAACTTAACAAAATAATGGACTGGATTCCTCCTCTTGTTCCCACCTTGAGATGACAAGAATTTGCCACAGTCAAAGACAGATTGCTATTTCTGAGGTGGAATTGACCTTGCTTGAGTGGAGAAGACCAAATTACCACTTCTGAAAAAATATGCAGTCTGTTTGGCAAAATGATTTTCCCTTGAAAGAACAGAGCAAATTTAAAACATGAAATCTTTTTATTCTATTTTTTTCTTGTGGGTTTTGCTTCTTAAAAAGGACTTTATTTAATCTATCAAGAAACCCATATTGTGTAATATTATTGAAAGATGTATAGCAATGTTTATCACCCTATAAAATGCCACAAGATTTATTCCATAAAGTGTATCATTTTCATGAAGGATCTATTCTGCAAGAGTTAAAGTCTTATAAAATTTCAAAAAGACGATATTAGAATCATCTCTAATCTCTCTATCATTCTATTTCTATCTCTCTGTCTCTGCAAACTATTTTTAAATTTTTGATTGCATTCCTTATTTTTCATTATTTCTCAAATATTCAGAGTACCCACCAGTTTTGGAGAATTCATGTGCATTTTAAGGTCTTGAGAAAAAATATTTATTTTTGTGGGTCTCTTGGTTTTTAAGGCACTTCCTCAAGGCTGATTCTCATGACCTTTGAACCAAAGTGGGTAATAAAGTCAGCAGGCAGTAACACTTAGCCTGCCTGGCTTAATCTCTTAGCATTTGGCCTTGCAAATTTCTAAAGAAGCAATTGTACAATTTATGTCAAACTGGGCGAGGTTGCTGGGCCACCCAAATGTATTCAAAAGACAACAAAAACAATATATGGGGAAGTGGGTCTCTGAGGTCAAAAAGTGAAATAAGTCAAGGAAATAATGCCTATAGCATTCTGTTCTCTGAGATTTACAACACAGATTAGTCTACTAAAGGCTAACACACACACAGCACACAGTAGGTGATGATAGATAGATAGATAGATAGATAGATAGATAGATAGATAGATAGATGATAGAGAGATAGATAGACAGACAGACTAGTACTCTGCAGAATTGACTTTGGGAAATGGTGATCTTGTCATACACTAGGGAACCCCCTTCTGACAGATTCCCCACCTGGTCTGTAAGTAAATATACCTGAAATAGAGCTTTTCATGAAAGATAAATATTCATACCACTCATTATTACCAAATAAATAAGTTCCCCATTTTCAAGTTGCAAAAATTAATTGTAAAATATACTTAGTTTTTTCATGTTTTTTCCTTGTACTGGAAAATGCAGTGCTCTTTTAACTACTATAACATAGAATATTGTGCTTTAAATATATATTTATGCTATTATATAAAAGCAAATTACATCTACTTATATATCTATGTTGTTATCAAAATTATTATTACATCCAATAGAATTCCTCACTCAAAAAGAAGATTCAGAAGAATCCAAAGATCATAAAGTTTGATTTTTTGAAGAGAATATTCAGATGATCTATATGTTATTATCACATATAAATTGCTTCAAGCTGAGAAATCACATAAAGCAAATTATATTTCATTCTAGCTATTTGTCTTTATTCAGTCAAATGTGGATTTGAAAATAACATTACTCAGAAGAATACTACTTAGCATGATCAATGCCATGAAAAATGATTGTTTTCAAAAATATTGATTCTCTTGTGTGAAAGCAATATAACAAATAAGGGAATCCAAGATTCTCTATTACAATACTACCAACAATTTTTAACCTTGGAGGATAAAGTTCTGCTCTAACAACAAATGCTTTTCACAATTTAGCTTCACTTTAATTCTGTTGGTAAATTTATCCAAAAGTTGGGTCACCTACTGCTAAGGACAATATATAGCATGACCAAACTGAAATAAGAACTTTAGTTATGGTCACCAGAATCATGAGATAATTTGACATGAGAGTCTACCCTGACCATGTGTCTCAATAACTAGGTTAAGTGAGGATGATTGAACCAACATTTTGTAATGATACTATTTTATTAGACACAAACTTGTGCATAAGTATATACACCAAACTACAAAGGATTTACAGTGTGTTTCAACGTAAACTCTCACTTCCTATTCAGTAAAACATGGACAAGGATATTTTAAAAGTTGGCCAAGACAAATGTGCTTTTTGCCCAGTCTCTTCTCACCGTATTGTCCAAGTTTTGCTCATTGTCAGTATGTCCTATACCGTCTCCTCTGGGATTAATTCACTTACTTGTTTGGGAGCCATTACTTGCAGATTAGTCTCAAATTTTCCTAATGCATTGCTCAGATATCTTCTCGATTATACCAAGCCATTATGTCTTGATTTCCATGATTTGTTCCACCAGCATCTCCACAAACTGCGAGGATGTCTGTAACCTGCCCTTGTGTGCCCTATGTCACCAAAAATGCAGGTGTCTAGGCTTTGGCTCTGAGGAGGATTATATTCCATTTCTTCTGTTAACAGTGCTGCCTAGTTGGATTCCAGGCTAAATATAGGCCTCTCATTAATGGAATTATGGATATGAGGGAACTTCTTGTGTAACACCATTCAGAGATCCTGAGCTGCCAATGATCAGGATTTTCCTGTTTAATAATTTCCAGTCTTATTTAACAATTTCTTGAGTAGGTTGCATTTTCATTGAGAAGATAACTGAACCATAGTTTTTCATTTCCTAAGCAGCTACTTCTTACTGTAAATGAGGCACTTTTAGAAGCTCTGGTAGTTCTATCTGGTTTGTTACCTGAGTGAGGCATGGATTACTAATCTTTAATTCAGAGAAGTAAGTGTTCAACACTTGATTTTCATAAGCCTTTTTCTTGTGCACTATTCTTAATAAGGCCCCTGCCATGTCCAGATTAATGATCGGTATCATTCTTTGTCCGCTGGTTGTTCTACTAGTCTGTAAACTACTCCACTAGGCTTAAGTCATTCAGAGTTGAGTCACATGGCTATCTTACCCTCTTTGAAATTCTAACACAAAACCCAGTGTCTTCTTCACAGTTGATACTTTAAAACATGTTTTAAATGATTGTCATAATTCAATTTTCTCATATTGTAGCCATTTAGCCTTTGATTCTATTAGGCTTTGTACACGGTTAGTCATTCCTGAAAAGTAATAACTGAGCAAAACATGCTAACAAAAACAAGAAAACATTTTCAGAAAAAAAGCAAAGCTTTAAGAACACAGAAGAGTTTTCATTAATACTGAAGAAAAACACTTCTCAGCCTTTTTGATTATTTGAAATATTTCTACATCTGTATAGATATCTCATAGAATGAAACTTCATAGTCATATTTATAATAAACCTCTCTGACAATATCATCTTAACATATTAGAAAAATACTGCCATAGAAAAGGATCAGTTCTCCTTCTTCAGCAGTTGTATAAACTAACTGCATTGCAGAGTGACTTCTATAGATTAATTTCAAAATTTACAAATACTCTCAACTCCGGTAGCTGTCAACATAGTTTTAGCTAATTTAACCTGTATTATATGCTGGTAATCAACACCATCCCTTCCTTTCTAAGCTTGGCCCTGTACTACTGGGGTTGGAAGACTGGAAACTACATTTTCCAGACTCACACAATAGAGGGATTCTGGTTTAGTTTCCATGTGCAAGATTTGGAATGAGGAAGAGAAGTAGAACCATTATTGTTCCACTCAGAGTTGGGGAGACCTATAGACATTGGCAGTTAAATAAGAAAGGTTTGCCCGGGTTTCTTTGCGTTCTTCTACTAATCGCCCACTTCAGGGCCGCAGACCGCTACAATCATCAGGGTTATTTCCCTGCTGTTTTTGTAATTCATTATTTCCTAAACATCAGTATTGGCTTCCCTGATCTGATTCCCTCAGCCCTCTGACAGTTTTATAACTCTCTAATTTCCTATTTTAAATCCTTTCTGCTTGAAATATGTTAGAGCAGTATCTTTTCTCCTAATGAAACCCTAAATTATAGGACACCTAAAAGAACCAGGATCTAGACCCTTTATAATATCCAGCCTCCTACCTGCATCAGAACAAAAACAGTTTCTCGCTGTGAACTTACTTAACCCTGGTTTATTTTCCCCTTAACAAATTAGCAGGCTAGCAAAAGACAGCAGTTACTGATAATATATTTTTAGGGGAAAAATCCTTCATTATCTGAGTATTAGTCTTTGACTCTCTTTTTGAGAATAACATCCTTCCTGAACCTGTTCAAAATACATTCTTCAATTTCCTATGATTATATACAGTTACTGAAATCCTTCATGCCAAATACTATGGAGAAGTAATTACAAACATAACTTTTAATATGTATTTTTTACAAGTTTGGGAGAATAAAAGCATAATAAATATAATGCATGTATATACTATGTACACATACAAGAAGCTGGTAAGGGAGAATGAGGAATGAACAGAGTGATATAGACAGAGAAATAGGTCAAAACCCAAAATTCCCAGAGGCAAGAGGGGTGCATTAATGAAGCAGAGAGCCTTACTACCAAGGCAGTTAAAAGATAGCTGTCTGGTTCTTGCATGAAGGTTATGGGTGTGGAGAGGCCTATGCTGAGTTAAGAGAAGAATCAGGTTTCATTAGTTGAAGATGTTGAGGAAAATTATTCTATTTTCAGTTGTAAATTAATTGCACACTGTTTATACTCATAGGTTTCATTAGTAGAGCTGAGTTACTTTATAATTCAAGTGTGAAAAATGACCTTGTCTTTAGAAAAAAATGCTGGTCTTAAATTTGAAATAAAAGATTCTCTCATGTAAATGATCATGTATTCTGGGAACTAATTAACTTTAGATCTTCAAAAGGTACTATTAGGGTTTCCCTGGTGGCGCAGTGGTTGAGAGTCCGCCTGCCGATGCAGGGGACATGGGTTCGTGCCCCGGTCCAGGAAGATCCCACGTGCCGTGGAGCAGCTGGGCCCGTGAGCCATGGCCGCTGAGCCTGCGCATCCGGAGCCTGTGCTCCGCAACGGGAGAGGCCACAACAGTGAGAGGCCCGCGTACCACAAAAAAAAAAAAAAAAAAAAAAAAGGTAGTATTAATGTGAAATATCCTACCCCAATAAAGTTAAATATCTTTGCAACAGAATGACCAATCAAGAAGTAATAAATTATCACTTTTTTTCATAAATGAAAATTTTTATATATCACCCATAAGTTGATGTAGGCATGAGAGTTTTTAAAATGCTAATTATTAATCATTAATCACTTTTAATTACTTAGAATGTTTCTTTTGAATTAAGAATAGATGGTATTTAATATTTCATGTCAGTGTCTGTGACTCTTTGAGTAAACAAAAAGTAATAATTCAACAAATAGCTAAGTGTAGTTCATATTTTTAAGACTCAGTAGAAATGTTTATTCCTTTGGAATAATTTGATATACATATGGCAAAGGGAATAGATACAGGAAAACTTAGAATCTAATTTAATGCATAATTTAATGCCTAAGTTGTAGATTATGCAGAATATACACTGAAAGTACTGTGTAAAAATATACAAACTTACAGAGATTTGGTACCAAGAAACAGTTTACCTGCAGTTTAGAAAATTAAGGCCACTTTTTTTTTAATGTACCACAGTTTGCTTCACTGACCTTAAGAAAAATTTCTCTGTATTTTTGGTCAGCCTGTTGGATTCAGAGCAAGGAAAAGAAAAAAAAAACAGGTTATATATAGATATCTACTAAACACTTATACAAGGATATATCTGTACATTCATTTAACAAATTAACAATAGCAATAAGAAGCATTTATGAAATATGAGCCAGCTACTCTGTCACTAAGCAACAAAGTTGCCCAAAACATTACATGTGTTTATAGGTATCAATTTAAGCTTTATCGTCTATTCAAAAGACAGGAAGATCTGAGATGACTCTTTGGATATAATATTTTCAATTGAAGGAGAAAGTAAATCATAGTGGACATGTCAACAATAAACTATTTTAAACTTCAAATAAAAGACATATTTAAATAGTTTGATACATATACAATTTGGATTCATTTCAAAGCTACACTGATCTCTCTCCTCTCCTCCCGCCATGTTTTATTTTATTTAACAACCATTTAAATATCACTTTCCATGTGCCAGACCTGTTTAAAGTACTTTACCAATATTCACTCATCTAATTATATGAGTTCTGTTCAAGTTTCAGTTCAATTATTCTACAATTACCTCTTTTCCCTTCTTCATGCTTATAAGATGTAGTAACAATCTGCTTCAAACATAACCTTAAGCCAAAGTATTAGTTCACCATGAAAGGCACTTTATGTAGTATTCCTTACTATACTATAATCTATTTATATGTTGGTGTCCATGGAACTTCTGTATGGAGAGTTGACCTTGCTTGGGGCAGTTCCCAAGGACTTACCCAAGAGGAGTACCAAGTCTATGGTTTGTATTTCCTCCAGCCCTTCCTTCAGTTATAGTTTTCCACCACTTTCTATTGGCCATACCTCTAAATTGCATTGCAAGTATATCAAATAAATGTATCCATATCAGCATTTCCCTATGCACATCCCACAGAACACACTAGACTTGAGGGATTCTCTGAAAGACAAAGAAAAAACACTTTAAAGATAGCATAAGATTAGCAACAATTGTATAAACTATTCTGTTGGAATATGCATTCTAAATGGGCTGAGAAATCTGGCTGTCCCAAACATACTTGGCTAAAAAATCCCCTCCCCGCCTTCTTTTTTAATTAACACCTCTACAAATTCTGAACAACTAGTGCTTGAGAGAAGACCTGTTGAACAACAATGGTCTACATCAGGGTTCAGTGAAAAAGTTTGTCTTGTCATTTATCCTTCTCTTTTGTTACCACAGCAACAGTGACGGCTTTATTTTTCAATATTCTATTATTAAGACTTCCTGCTATGTGAGAAACCATATATTTTACCTGATAAAAAATGCAGTTGCAAAGTTCTAAATAAATCAGAAATGATTCTAAATACAGCCATTAATGCATGGCAGAAAGTAGTCCAGTGTAAAATATAACTACTTAAGCATTCCATCTGGTTTGTGTTTTGTTCAGATCCATATATATCCCAAGTACAAAAGCAAAACAGAAGTTATTTATGACACTATAATTTGAGTCTGTGTCTAGACAGCATGCAATATAGGTGAATCTGAAATCTCAGCTATATTAACATGTGATAATTGATCAGACAAATCAGTTGGCATATTGAATTACCTTCATAACAATATCCAGTTTAATTTAAATTATCAGCTTAGGCACTTTTTTTTCTTTTACATTGTGAACTTGTAGAACTTTCAAATTATTTTTATGTGATTAATGTGTTAAATTTTATTAAAATTTATTATCTTATCTATCTAGGTGTAATTTTTAATCACACCTCTATGAAAAACTATAGTTTTTTCTTCCAATTAAATCAATACAAATCTTTTTAGTTTGGCTCTATTTTGGATTATTTTTATTCTTGACAAAGTATTCTCTGGTTCTGCTTGTAATTGACAAGATAATTGATAATAATTAAGCAAAATCAAGCCCAAAAAAGAAGTAAATATTCTCCTTGAGAGGCAAGGAGAAAAGCTCACTGGAAAGATTACCAGTCTAAGTGTCAAAAGTATAAGTTTATACCTAATTCCAGTTTTAACGTGTTATGTGACTTAGTTAAGTAACTTAATTTCTCTATAATCTCAGTTTTCTTACCAATACAAAGAAACAAATGTTATACTTTGAAAGTCTTTCTACATCTAAGATTCTATATGTCCTATGTTTTAAAAGCATATATGTTACAATAGAGCAAGAAAAGTTATAGGTTTACCTTAAGAGATATTGGCCAAATACAAATATTTTAATATTTTAAATATTTTAATTAGGAAGTCAGGTTTAAAGCTCAAGGTTATCTTTACAGCATGTTCTCTCCACCCATCCCTCACCCCCGTCTCTCTCTCTCTGTCCTTCTTTTTTCTCATTCTTTCTCTCTACCTCTCCTTAACAAAGTGAGATTATATTAGAAAATATTCTGCAACTTAATTTTTCCTCCCAGTTAACCATGTATGCATGGAGATCCTTTCTCTTTAGTACATAAATATCTACCTCATTCTTTGTGATAGCCAAGTAATGATCCATAATACAGATTTAACTTTGCCTTTGATGGCCATTCAGGTTCAGATTTTTTCCCAGTTTATTGCAGTTACAAAACAAAGCTGTGATTCTTGTGTATCTTTATCAGTACAGCTCTGTTACTTTTACTTTAATAAAAATGATCTTTAAAAAAGTATTGCTACTTTTTTAAGTCATACGCATGGTTTACATTTTAATGGATAACGTTTAATCTTTTCAAAAACACAGTAGGAATCCACACCCTTATCCCTGTGTTCAGGCATTGGCCAGAGTTAGTCTCATGCACCACTTTGAGGGTGTGAGACTGGTGAGAGGTGACGCTGGAGGAGTGACATGGAACACTTTTTATTTCTAAAAGATGACCAGCAATATTGAGGAGATGGACTAAAACTGAGACAGGCTGAAGCTGAAAAGAACCAGGAAGAAGTTGTTGAAGTCTGAGTATGATAAGATAAAGGCCAGAACTAAGACAATGCTGAATGATTGTAGAGAACAGCCATGGGGATAACTTCTGACAAGGATGAACACTAAAGTCCACTCTTAGGTCATAAAAAAATGACCAGCATTTATGACAAAGGTAAATTGAAATGAATCTATTGTGTTCAGCTTTCATCTTTTTATTTATTCCCTCAACAAATATTTATTGAGCACTTACAATATGCCAGACACTATTCTAGGCTCCAGGGTGACAGCACTGAACAAAGTCCCTGTCCTTAAGAAGCTTAACTTCTACTTAGAAGAAGGAGACTAAAATACAAATGAGGTAATCAGTGTGTCAAAGGAAAACAAAGTAGGTAAGGGAAAAATAGAGTAATTTGGAGACTGGCGCATTTTAAAGGAGGTTAAGGTCTTTCATAGAGAGTAAGATTACAGTATAGATGTAAAGAAAGTAAAAGTGAAAGCAATATATATGTGTATATATATATATATATATATTCTCAGTAAAAAGAAAAACAATAATGATAGGAAATATTCCTGGGTTTAGCATGCTAACAATCTGAATATAAGAGAAGACGATCAATGGGAGAGTATGTGGCACAATACAAATGGAAATGTTCAGGAAATTAAAAAATAACTCAGTTTCAGACCCTGTTATTTAAAGACGCATTCTGTCAAATTTGTTAGGCTTTTGTCATAAGAAATTATCTTTAGGCAAATTAATAAATGACCCCATTAGAAGAGAGTCTATGAATCTGCCTACAAAAGCAAGTGCTTTTAAAAATTACAGCCAGCTCATTGAAATAATGATGGCCAATTCACAGTACATTGAAGAGTTCTTGGTAGTTTTGCAGTGATTCTGTGTGTCCCTGCCCTTGTGGAGACTTCCTATTTTTTCCTCCTGGGTTATATGGGCAGAGTTGCTTCTGTTCTAAATCGTATTGCATAACTGATTTCATAATGTTATTCTGTGCCCTCTGTGGTCCTTGTTGCGTAGGTAATCAGGATTTTATTTAGTTGGTGTAATGCAACAGATAGGACATTCATTTTCACACTATGAAATGTGAGCCTCCAGAGGATTGATTGCCCAGATATTATTTAGTCTCTCTCAGCCTACAAAATAAGAGTTAACAATACATATTGAAAGTGAGCATAATTAAGCCAGTGAAGAGACATCATTATCTATAATACCTATTTTCTTATCATCTTGGAAAATTTTAGATAAGGCATACCAGGTTTTTTGTCCTAGCAAACTGCCTGCCATTATTTTAGACCTAATGGGAGGGTTTTCTTTATCTCTTCAAAATATGTGTATAATTGATAAATTCATTCATTTCACTGATTAAACTTTATTTAGAGAGCATATTTTACAAGGTGCCCAGGCTCCGGACGCGCAGGCTCAGCGGCCATGGCTCAGGGGCCCAGCTGCTCTGCGGCATGTGGGATCTTCCCGGACCGGGGCACGAACCCGTGCCCCCTGCATCAGCAGGCGGACTCTCAACCACTGGGCCACCAGGGAAGCCCTCTACAAGGTTTTGATTCAAATAACCTACTGGAGAATACCATACAGCTGTGTGCCACACAAATAAATAAACCATAGAAAAAAGAGAAGTGGACCTTTGAGATAATAATTAAGAAATTTAGTTAGAAATTTAAATTTATACTAAATCTAAATCAATTTCTAACTAAATCTTTCTAGATGTATACAAATTAGTTTACTACTGCATAGAGATAACATTTTAGTGGCATTTATTCATATTTATGTGACCACCCACACATTTTTCTCTCTATAAAATATTTTGTAGTAGTGTTTTGTTAATAATTATCTATATTTTATATTTGAACTTGATTTTTTCTTTCTTATATTCTTTTGGTAATGTTTTTGTACTGGCTAGATATCATTATTTACACAATTTCAACATTGTCCCTCTTTAACATTTTCAAACAACTCTCACTTTCCATCCTCAAGGGGTTTCAATAATAAAGGCATCCATGATTTGTGATAAAGATGTCTAATAGTGTACAGAATGGCACACTGATATGCAAATCACCTTCAGTGTAAATCCATTTGTAGAAATAATACTGTATTTTTTTCATCTTGAAGGTATGCATAACAGAAAAAAAACTGCCTCAAAAAAAAATTCCCTTATATGCATTCAGTAAAAAGTCACATTGAAACCCCAAACCAGTCTGACCCCAATATTTATTCCCATGAATATTCATAAAGAGAAATCTCTTTGCATATGATACTCTCTCATTCCTGATGTGCTGAATGTGTAGCACAGTTCACAGTTGTTTTTCATAATGTTAATTGCCTCAAGTGACAAAAATTTTAGTTTTTGAAATGAAGCAGAATGCAATGAAGCTAAATGCAATGTATTTTTTTTAATATTAAATTGTGGATGCCAAAGGGCCAAAGGCAGAAACATTAAATTAAAACACTTGTACTTGAGAGAAGGGAGAAAGACAATCCACATTTTTTAAAGAGGAAAACAAAGGAATCAAATCCTGAATTAGATTTTAAAATTATCAGAGAAATATTGGCCTGCTTGTGATAGAGAACATATTCAATAAATAATTTTTAATTGTGTTTCTGTGATAGACTGTGAATCGTAGCTTTAAAATAATTATATAACAATTGCTTATTAATATCACTGACTAAAGATCAATATAGGTAGGGAAAAACCTCCTCCTAATTATCTGGGTCTAAAGAGTTTTACAACTGGTGAGAGGAGTTTAGATCATATTTAGTCCAATACTTATTTTAAGTAACTTACTGGGTTGTAGCTATGGTTCTTAAACAGACTCCCTTTTCTACCTTAGACAACATGCTTAACTTCTCCAAGTCACAAAATTACAACATAAGAACCTTTAAGTACTACTTGTGTCTAATTTGCCTAAATCTACTTGTGTGCTACCAGTCAACTGGGTACCTATTGTTCAGTCAACAGTACAAATTTATAAAGAAAACTAATTTGGAATAATAACTTAGAGATACAACACTTAGCAATTAAGACTAAATTTTACTAAAATTTTTATAGGAAAGAGGCACTGCTACTTAGAATCAAAACCTGTAAAAATTTATTCTCGTGAAGGTTTCGGTTGAATGACCAGTCGTTCCTCCCACAGAGGGTAACAATTGCCTAATTGACATCACTAGGTCTGTGTCTCTGTCTGTTTTGCATCCAGTAAGAATTGAGGTAGATAGTGGGGAACAAATACAGGCCATGGAATCACACAGACCTCAGCTGCATGGTAATTATATATAGTTGTGTGTTCCTAAGTACCAAATCTTATGACTCTAAATTACTTGTTTGTAAAATAAAGATAACAATACCTCCCTATCAAGATTTTTGTGAGGGTAAGTGATAATAATAAATACAGAAAGCTCAGAAATTAGTTAGGCATCACTCCGTAATAGACTAATCAGACTCAAATTATCCTGCTTATAATAATTACTGTAAAATTCACCTCTTACCATCTTATTAGGAAATTCATCCCCCCCACACACAGTTAAAAAAAAATACAATGTCCCTAACTATAATGCAAAAGAAAAGAAAAAGAACTGTATTAAACATGTTTATTTTAATATCTAAATGCTCAACTTACCCACCAACTTAAGATCTCAAATTTCAAATCTAAATGAAAAATATTTTTAATTATATATACCTATATCTCAAACTTACACCCTGTGCTAATCATTACCAACCAATAAAAAAGGAAACATTTGTGGGCTTCCCTGGTGGCGCAGTGCTTGAGAGTCCGCCTGCCGATGCAGGAGACGCGGGTTCGTGCCCCGTTTCGGGAGGATCCCACATGCCGCGGAGCGGCTGGGCCCGTGAGCCATGGCCGCTGAGCCTGTGCGTCCGGAGCCTGTGCTCCGCAAATGGGAGAGGCCACAACAGTGAGAGGCCCGCATAACGCAAGGAAAAAAAAAAAAAAAAAAAAAAAGGAAACATTTGTAAAAAAAAAAAAAAAATTTGCTCAACTAAGACTACCTGCTATGGACTGCATTGTGTACCCTATCCTGCCCCAATGTGTGGGTATGCTGAAGCCCAAAGCCCCATATTTTTTTAACTGTATTTGAAGATAAAGCTTTTAGGAGTTAACTGAGGTTAACTGAGGTCATAAGAGCAATGTGATATTGTGATTTGTAATAAGAAATATATGTTTGGTCTTTGTTCCCGTTTCTAGCACGGAGCTCCCAAAACCCTTGGAATTCTCTAAGTAATAAAAACCATAAAGATAACTTTGTTGATGTAATAAAGTGACTTTTGAATACCATCTCAGCATGGGGGGATGGTCACCAGGAGAACTAACCATGTGATTTGGAACTTTCAGTCCTACCCCCAGGCCTCTGGAGAGGGGAGAGGATATGGACGTTGAATTAATTGCCAATGGTCAATGTTTTAATCAATCATGCCTATGTAATGAAGCTTCCATAAAGACTCAAAAGGACTGGGTCTGGAGAGCTTCCAGGTTGGTGAATATGTGGAGATTTGGGGAGAGTGTTGGGCTGGGAGAGGGCATGGAAGCCTGAGCCCTTTTCACATACTTTGCCCATTGCATCTCTTCCATCTGGCTTTTCCTGAGTTATCATTTTTTAAAACAAACCAGTGATCTAGTAAACAAAATGTTTCTCCAAGTTCTATGAGCCACTCTGGCAAGTTAATCGACCCCCAAGGTTGGGGGTGGGTGGGTTGTGGGTTTATAGCCAGTCAGTCAGAAGTACAGATAACAACCTGGACTTGAGACTGGTGTCTGAAGTCCCAGGAGGGGGTCATGGGAAGCCCCAATCTATAGCTGATTGATGAGAAGCATAGGTAACAACAAGTGCTTGCAATTGACATCTGAAGTGGTAGGGTAGGCAGTCTTATGGGACTGAAACCTTTAACCTATGGGATCTGGTGGTATCTCTGGGTTGATAGCATCAGAACTGAGTTGAATTATAGGACACCCAGCTAATGTCTGACAATTGCTGGTTGGAGGTATAGGGAAGCACTCCCTTCCATAGACACACATTGAAATTGGGTCCAGGAACCCCACAAAGGTGGGCTACTAATCTGATAGGATTGGTAGATTTCTAAGAAGAGGATATGAGATAGATCTCTCTCTGTTTCTCTCTCCTCACCATGTGATGACACAGTGAGAAGGTGCCTATCTACAAGCCAGAAAGGATTCCTCACCAGACACTGACCATGATGGCACCTTGATCTTGGGCGTCAAGCCTCCAGAACTGCGAGAAAAAAAAAAATTTCTGTTGTTTAAACCAACAAGTCTATGGTATTTTGTTATGGTAGCCCAAGCTAAGATGTTACCCTAGAAAACATGGTAAAAAAAATCATGTTGCTTGCAACTCGACTCATTGTGAATCAGAAACTGTAGTTACAAACCACTAGAAGTGTAGTGTGTTTGTGACTCCAATACCATGGGAACATCTGTGGTTTTCTGCCCTGAACATCAATAATGCTTCCCTATCATTGTGAGAACAAAAACTGCCCATACAAAATTTGTAAAATACTATCTAAAGCAGAGGTCCCCAAACCCCAGGCCTCGGACCGGTACCAGTCTGAGGCCTGTTAGGAACCAGGCAGCACAGCAGAAGGTGAGTGATGGGCGAGTGAGCGAAGCTTCATCTGCCGCTCCCCATTGATCCCCATCGCTTGCATTACAGCCTGAACCATCCCCTCCAACCCCATCCGTGGCAAAATTGTCTTCCACGAAACAGGTCCCTGGTGCCAAAAAAGTTGGCGACTGCTGATCTAAAGGGTGGTAGTGCCCTGGAGAGAACCATTGACAAAATATATTCTGAACAGCATGGGCTTTGGAATTGTGTAGATATGAGTCTAAATTTCTTCTCTGTCACCTTGGGACTGTGTAACCTAAGGCAAGTTAACAAAACTCTCGGAAATTCAGTTTCTTGATCTGTAAAAGGTGGGGGTGGGGGCATGATATATACCTAATAGGGTACCTAAGGGAATTACTAAAACTATGTTTGCTAAGTGTTTAGAAGTGTAACTGGACCCGGAACAGTTATTTCTAAATAATTGTCAGATTTCAATGCTATAGGTAAATGTTAGTTCCTTTGCCCTCCCTAATTGTTTTCCCTGAAGACTTGCAAAACTTCCTATTGCTACCTTCATCCTTAGCTCTTCAAGTGTCCTAAGATTCACATCTCTTCTTTATTGTTATACTTGCTCCGGTTTCTAATGTTTTGCTTTCTTCCTCTTGCTCTCACTCTGTGGTGTCTCTCCTCTTACCCTGCAGTCTTACTCTCTCTCCCTCACTCCTGCAAGTTGTACTTCTCTTCTTCATAAGCTCTTCTCTAAATTCTCACTCATGATTGAAACAATTATTTAAAGCTTCTTAAAGAAATTGCATGGTTTGCTTCAGAGCCCATCAAGAATCCCCCCAAATTACATTATACCTCTGACACTCAGTGGATTTGAGAAACAAAACCATTCCACAGTGTTCCTTGCTATAGCTTAATAGCAGTAGGTCAAAAAAGTGACCTGTATGAAAGATCACCAGATCTTCAAACAGATAGCAGCTACTACACAGAGTAGCAGAATAATATCTCAGTGGTTCTCACTTACATTATCTGCATGTGACACAAGATATAAAAGCATTTTTTATGTTATAGCTTTATATAGTTTAAATATTACTGAAGTCCTTCAATAAGGGTAAAAGGAACCAAGATGACATACTTGGGGTAATATCTAATTTGGCATACACAATAGACATGTGACAAAATTTGCTTTTATATTAACTAAAAAACTAAACAACAGCTGCACAAGTATAAGAAGTTGATATGTCCTATACCAAGAAATTAACTAGAGACTTGGGTACCTCACTTTCAATAATAAATAGAACAAGGCAAAAAAAGTCATTGAAGAAATAGAAGACTTGAACAATATTGTAAGCCAATTAGATCTAACACACATCTATACAACATTCCATCTAACTGAGGTAGAATATATTGTCTTCAAGTGCATATGAAAACATTCTCCAGGATAAACCATATGTTAGGCCATAGCAGAGGCTTCAAAATTTTTTAAAAGGCTTGAAATAATATAAAATATGTTATCTGACCACAAAGAAATGAACTTAGAAATAAATATGAGAAGTAAATTTGGGAAATTCACATATATGTGGAAATTGAAAAATAAACTTCTAAATAATGAAGTAAATAAAGAATACCTCACAAAGGAAACTACAAAACACTTTAAAAAATTTTTTAAAGGTCAACTGTTAAGGTCTTTTAAAAGGAGGTAAAGGTTAAAAAAATTTATAACATATGCAAATTATGAGAAGAACCATTTGATAAAAGAAGCCTGTATACATAACACATAGAAAAGTTTATCATAAGTAATTATCAGAGATATGCAAATTAAAACTAGAATTTATTGTTTCATATAAAATTGGCAGATGAAAAAATAAAATACAACTCAGTGTTACAAAAGATGATGTGAGAGGGTCACTTTCATCCACTCTTTTTTTTTAATTATTTTTTCTTTTTAATTAACTAATTGATATATTTAACTATATTGATATAGTTAAATTGAAGTATAATTGAGTTCCAGGTGCACAACATAGTGATTTGATATTTCTGTACATTACAAAGTGATCACCACAATAAGTCTAGTTACCATCTGTCATCATATAAGATATTACATTATTATTGACTATATTCCCTGCACGGTACATTTCATCCCTGTGACGCATTTATTTGGTAACTAGAAGCTTGTACCTCTTAATCTCCCTCATTTATTTCACTCATCTCCCACCCCATCTCCTCTGGCAACCACCAGTTTATTCTCTGTATCTTTGTTTCTGTTTTTTTATATTTTTTCCATTTGTTTTGTTTATTAGATTCCACATACAAGTGAAATCATATGATATTTGTCTTTCTGTGACTTATTTCACTTAGCATTATACCTTCTAGGTCTATCCATGTTGATGCAAATGGCAAGATTTCATTCTTTTTAATGGCTGAGTAATATTCCATTGTATATATCTTCTTTATCCATTTATTTATCAGTGAACACTTAGGTTGCTTCCATATCTTGGCTATTGTAAATAATACTGCAATGAATTTAGGGATCATGTATCCTCTCAAATAAGTGTTTTTGTTAAAAAATACTTTGAGATTAATAAAAATAAAAACACAAGATACTGGAATTTATGAAATGCAGCTAAAGCAATGCTTAGAAGGAAATTTATAGCTGTAGATGCCTATATTAAAAAAGAAAAAAGATCTCAAATCAGCAACTTAACATATCACTTTAATAAATGTAAGAAAGAGAAAACTAGCAACAAAGCAAGCAGAATGCAGAGAAAATTAAGACTTATGCAGTAATAGATGAAGTATTGGATTGGCCAAAAATTTCGTTTGGGTTTTTCCATAAGATGTTACAGAATAATAGAACATTAAAAAATTGAGAAATTCAACAAAGCCAAAAGTTGGGTTTTTAAGATTGTTAAAAATGACAGACTGTTGTCTAGACTAACCAAGTAAAAAAGAAAGAAGAATCAAATTACTAAAATCAAGAATAAAAGAGGGGGAATTAATATCAATATTACAGACATAAAAGGTTTATGAGTGAATACTATGAACAATCATTTTATCAATAAATTATATAATTTACATAAAAGGGACAAATTTCTAGAAAGATACAAACTACTGAAAGTGACTC
The DNA here is from genome assembly GCF_000442215.2 of Lipotes vexillifer. Classification (NCBI taxonomy): domain Eukaryota; kingdom Metazoa; phylum Chordata; class Mammalia; order Artiodactyla; family Lipotidae; genus Lipotes; species Lipotes vexillifer. Next base: position 540,728 of record NW_006798666.1, on the reverse strand, counting down.
AAGAAGAAATTTAAAAATTGAGTAGACCCATAATAAGAAACTGAATTAGTATAATCAAGTAAGATTTATCCTAGGAATATGAGGTTAATTTAACACAATGAAATCAATTAAATTAATAGACCATATTAATCAAATAAAGGAGAAAAAAAGACATAATCTCAATAGATTCATAAAAATTATTTGACAAATCCAACATACTTTCATGATAAAAATACTCAATAAACCAGGAACAGAAGAGAACATTCTCAAGCAAATAAGATTATCTATGGGGAACCCGCAACTAATATCATGGTGGTAAAAATTTGCATGCTTTCCCTCTAGGATCAGGAACAAGATGAGGTGTCTACTCTTGCCACTTACATTAAACATTATCTTGGAGATGCTAACCAGAAAAAAAAAAAAGTGGAAAATACAAGACATCTTGATTGGAAAGGAATAACCAAAACCATCTTTTTGAAGATGTCTTGACTTTATATAGGAATCTATTAAAAACCTATCATAACTAATAAATTAATTCATCAAGGTTTCAGAATACAAGCTCAGTATACAAAAATGAATACAAAAATCCATTGTCTTTCTATACACTGGCAATGACTAATCTGGAAAGGAAATTAAGGAAGCAGTTCCATTCATAATTTCATCAAAAAAAAAAAAACAGGGTTAAATTTAACAAAGTTAGTCAAGACTTGACACTGAAAACTATAAAACATCACTGAAAGAAATTAAAGAAGACTGAGATAAATAAAACAATATTTTACATTCATGGATTGGGAAACTTAATATTGTTGAGATGGTAATACTCTCCAAATTGATCTATATATATAGCACAATCCCTGTTGAAACCCAGCTGCCTTTCTACAGAAATTGACAAGTTTATCAGAAACTCTAAATAGAAATGCAATAGACCAAAATAGCCAAAAGATATTGAAAATGAGAACAAATTTGGAGTATTCATACCTCCCAAATTCAAAATTTACTATAAAACTACAGTAATAGAGACGGAGTAGTATTGGCATAAGGATAAACATATAGATCAATGTGATAGAATTGAGAGTCTAGAAATAAACCCTCACATTTATGGTAAATTGATTTTCCACAAGAGTGCCAAGAAAATTAATGGGGAAAGAATAGTCTTTTCAACAGATAATGCTGGGACAACTGAATATCTACTTGCAATGGAAGAGTAACTTAAAATGGATTGTAGACGTATATAAAAGAGCTAAACCTATTAAACTGCCAGAAGAACACTTAGGCATAAATCCTGATGCCCTTAGATTAGGCAATGAATTTTTAGATATGACATCAAAAACACAAATGTCAAAAGAAAAAAAAAAGGTAAAACAGACTTCATCAAATTAAAAACTTGTATATCAAAGAGCACCATCAAGAATGTGGAAAAAACAACCAAAAAAATGGGGGAAAATATTTTAAAATCATATATCTGAGAAAGGTTTGGTATCCAGAATCTATGTAAGACTCTTACAACTCAACAATATTAGAATTTCAGCAATGGGGTAAATGACTAGTGTCTGAGATGGCCAAAAAAGAATCACAAAGCAATGGTGCTTATATTAGGCCCTAAACAATGGAGAGAGGGAGAAATACAGAGGAAAGGAAGATTCCAAACAAGGTAACTCTGCACTACTCATTGTCCATTTGGTCAACCTTGCATATATTTTACATGTATATTTCTAACCAATTGTGTCTTGAGGACATTGGAAGTGGTACTCTATAACATTGTATCTCTTTTAGTATCTGACCCATTATAGATGCTTATCCTATTCAGTGATTGATTAGGTAAGAAATACAGAGAGATGATTTGTATGTAACAAATACATTCATGTACATGGGGGTCATTTTGAAGTAATAAAAATTTTTGTTCAAGTGATATAATTATAAAATATATTACTTGCACATTGTAGAGCATTTCTTGGTTTTATAGGTTCTTTTAAACAATGGTAGCTATATTTTCTGATACAAAAGTAGGACATATGGTATGACACGTAGAAGAGAAGGAGATATTTTAAATTGGAACAAACTGCAGATATGAGCCAAATGCTCAATGTATAATAAATCAAAATTAAGGAAATTTTGGCACCACAGAGGCCTGCCTGCTGGACCTGTTCTCACTCTTATTAATTTTATCTTTGAGTAAGTTACTTAATCTTCCAATGTCTTGTTTTTCCAATCTACAAAGTAGAGAAAAATGACTGATTCAACATCATTAGGGCTGTGGTAAAAAAAAAAAAAATGGAAAAGAGAAAGTCCTACCTACCAAATTGCATCAGACTGTGCCAGTACAAAGAAAATACTGATATAATTTACCTATCATCATTGTATAGTTGTAGAGTAAAATCATCTTCGTTAAAGATAGATTATCACTTGTAAGACCTGTGAATAACATAAAATGGTCATTTACACTTGCTTTGGTGGATTACATGGGTCATGTCTGTAAGTACCTTATTTAAGGGTCATGGCTTTTACTAAAAAATGAAATGCCAGAGAAATAGCTGTGTGAGAATGCAGAAGCTTCTCTGGCCATACATCATGTCCAGTCCTGAAAATAAAAGTGGACACACTATTTCCCCATTCATTCTTTGGCCTTTTGACAGAAAAATCAACTAATCAAATATAGAGGAGAATACTATCCCCTAAAGATTATAAATAAGAAAGCGGGAATGAGAACCAGGCTACAGCTTGAGCAAGCAGGGGCCAAAAATTTGGGAGAGGCTTTCAGTGCCCCCTAGTGTTAAATCTCTTCTGGTTTTTGTTTTGTTTTATTTCTGCTTTTGTTTTTAAATGGTGTTTTCCCAAAGCGATTCCAAAGTTTGAAGCAACTAAGCTTTGTTCAAATGATTCTTCAGATTGAGTTGCTTCCAAACCCACATACATAAATTCTTGTAAGACAGAAAAGCCTTAAACTTTAAAAATGTACAGTTTGGTTATTTTACCAAAGAGAAGCCAAAGTACAAATGAGAGATGTATATCTAGTAAAGGGAATCAAATTCTGTATTTAAATATGTTCATTAGTTGAAGCAACCAGGTAATCAGAATATGTATTTTTAGTAGAGTATTTAAGCCTAAACAACTCTGAAGCAATATAACTACTAAATCAAGTTAAATTTCTTACCTAGGCTATTCTTAACGGAAATGCTGACATCCTTAATACAGAGATATGGACACTTCTCTATTCTAGTAGTATATATATAGTCTGCAGACAAGTCTCATGAAAATGTGCTGAGTTAACTTCTTAGGTTTGGGGCTTTATTTCACAAGGTCAGGACATTCACATGCCAGTCAAATGTTCTAAATGATTGTAGATAACCACTGAATAAAATAACTGCTTTTATTTTGTAGTTATCAGTCTTATAGAAGGAGTCTCAAAGTTATAGAAACTGGAAGTTACTTCTGTACTTCAGTCAAAATATTCTGTTTCTTGGCTGATTAAACTTCAGCTTCAAAAACCTTTTATAAAAGTGGCAGATGGAAATTTAAACTACTTCAGAATATGTATAACTAGCTTAAATAAAACTGAAATAGATCATCATAAAGAAACACTTAATTGGCTTGATTTCAGTCTGACCAGTATTTCTGTCCATGTGATTTTATTAGAAAATATTTTTATTCTTTGAAAAGAAAACCATGTCTGATGTAAAGTTGGTCTTAACAAACCTCAAGTTTGAATTAAGATGATTGACTGATTAATATAGACCTTCCCAAATTCCAAGAAAAATACTTCTACTGGTTTTTAAAGTCTGTTTTTGTATCCTCGTGTTGCTTTGATAAAGATCATTCTCAAATTTTCTTCATTTCCACTCTAAAAATGTGAGAGAGGGGATGGTGAGTTGTCATTTAGGGAATTAGGCAATGAATTATTACTCATGATACTCTCAAGCCAGACTATATATCTTCCCCATAATTTCCCAGTACAGTTAATTTTAATGAACTGTACTTACTCTGCATGCTGACTTTTCTTCAAAACTCATTCTTGTGAGACACCTAATGTCTTTTTAATCTAGGCCTTCTATATCCCTTGATTGAAATGCAGAAGAATTTATGGTTGTGATTATATTTGATGAGCTTCTCCTTGGTGATGAGATCAATTAGTAAAGAGTGACAGTTTTTCCAAGAACAGACACTGTATTGGTATAGCTGAAAACATCCTTCGTAAGAATGTCGATGTATATACTAGAAAGAGTTATCAAAAGCTGGTGCTTAGACTCATAAAATTCCAATTATATTTTTTCTCTGCTGGTTTATATATTTACCATTTTTGCTTAAGGAATCAAACAGGTACCATGATGATTAGCTATGTGTGTTACATGATTTTAGATGATAACCTCCAAAATAAGATTTCATAAAATATGCTCACAGTCAATGGGATCTACTCGGACTTATTTTAAGGGATATTTTCAAGCCAAAAAATGAATATGGGTAAGGTGAGACTTTTTAGTAGATCAAAGAAATAGCAAATAATGTGGAAAGAAAAACAGCAGGTGCAGTGCCTTTAGTCTCAATACAATGTAGGAATTAGAGGTTAGCATAGGAAGGAGTCCAAATTTTAACTACAGGTACAAAATTCCACAATTTTTTTCTGTTTTGCTTTTTTCTCCTGATTCCTTTCCTAGAGAACACAATGAGCTAAATTAAACAAGCAATCTTTACTCCTAAGGAAATGCACAAACACTGTAGCACAAATTGGGCCATGAGGTACCTATTCACACCATTGAAGTGAACTCATCATGCAATCATCTAAGCATAACATGCTTATGAAAGTCCATAGACATAGGAAAATATAAAAATTAAAAAATAAGAACACCCCAAACAAGGTATCTCCAGTTTAAGAATTGGAGACTCTTTCACCATTATCTGCTAGTATGGAATAAACACATTTGAATATCTTTGGAGATCATTGAAAAAACAAGGAACGAATAGTTTCTGCCTTTATAGAGCTATAGCCCAAGTCAGCCGTCATCCATACTGTGAACAGACAATACATGGGGAGTTTCCTGCCCAGAGAGCTTGGCTCACATTTAGCAGTTGGCTCAAGTGATTGGTGATAACCCCACAGACCCTGAAGTAGGGCTGTCTCTTATGAACCAGATTCTTTGACTTAGACTTGTCACCTCATTGTCACATCATATATTTTCCAGTCTAGGTCATTTGGACTCTGATCCTTTTACTTTTCTGGACGTCAGGTTGCTAATTCCTACAGCCTGTCTTGCCTCATTGACTGTTTTTGCCAGTTTAGTCCAGATTAACCTGGCTCACCGATCTGCCTTCCTAGACTGCCTTACTGCTGAATAAATTCTAGTATGACTACTCTGAATTATCATTAACAAGGCAGACCTAAATATCTCAAGCTAAAGGATGAATATATTATCTACCAATTATCGATTTGTAATTTGCACTCATCATGTAGAAGTCACAACCAAAATGATAGAAAACCAGGTAGTGTCAGGTTAGAGATTCCAAAGAGTAGTCATGGGGATTCCAGGTTTATCACTGAAAAACAAAATGTCAAGGAGGTACAAGTTTCTTAACCATGGTGAACTCTGCAAGGAGTCTTTTTTCTTATCCATGGTGGCCATGCAAGGAATCTTTTTTCTTTGTGTGTAAGGTGAAAATATAAATTATAAATTTAAAAGTTTTACTTAATGCTTTGCACAATGCTGGGGAGATAGCAAGATCTCAATAAATAAATAGTGAACAGTGGAGGAGAAAGAGAGGGAAGGAGGGAAAGAAATGATGAGGAAAGTAGAAAAGGAGTATTGTGAACTGGCATAAGCCAAATTGGACAATCAGCAAACAAGATCTTTTGGTAAGTAGGGGTCGCTGGTCATGTACCACCCTTATCCACAAACTGCCTGCCAAGGGATGTGAGGCAATGCAAGAAAGGGTTAGACCAAATACTGTGGAATCACAAATATTTATTAGCAAGTGTGAAAAATGAAATAAAACACAAATAGATTGAATCTGCTTCAATAGATCTGGAAAACTCTACTTTGTCCTCAAATAAGCCCCTTGCCTCAGATGTTCACTCTGAGGCAGATGCAAAAATATTCTCTAGTAGAAGTCCTTAATTTAAATTTTTTAAATTTTTATTTTTTAAAAAAATTATTGCATGTTTATTCTTTTTTGGGAGGGGTATATTTGTTTTACAATGTTGTGTTAGTTTTTACTGTACAGCGAAGTGAAGTGGAGTTCCCTGTGCGATACAGCACGTTCTCATTTGTTATCTATTTTATACATATTCATGTATATATGTCAACCCCAATCTCCCAATTCATCCCACACCTGCTTTCCCCCCTTGGTGCCCCTACGTTTGTTCTCAACATCAGTGCCTCTATTTCTGCCTTGCAAACTGGTTCATCTATACCATTCTTCTAGATTCCACATATATGCGTTAATATATGATATTTGTTTTTCTCTTTCTGACTTACTTCACTCTGTATGACAGTCTCTAGGTCTATCCATGTCTCTACAAATGACCCAACTTCGTTCATTTTTTATGGCTGAGTAATATCCATTGTATATACGTACCACATCTTTATCCATTCCTCTGTCGACGGACATTTAGGTTGCTTCCGTGACTTGGCTATTGTAAATAGTGCTGCAATGAACATTGCGTGCATGTGTCTTTTTGAATTATGGTTTTCTCTGGGTATATGCCCAGTAGTGGGATTGCTTGGTCATATAGTAATTCTACAGAAGTCCTTTTATCTGAGGCAGGCAAGAGTCCTCCATGAGCACTAGATTTGCCTGACTTGTAAGCTTTATTTATGCAAGGGTGGTGTCTGCACAAAATTTCTAGCCAACCATATGTCTTAAACAGCACTCATTTTCATTGAAGAAAATTTTTTTCTAGTATATCTGTTGCTAATTAATAAACCCCTTGATAGAGATTTTGATACTTCTTTGAACGTCTCCAAAGCGTGCAATCTTGATTATATTAAATCAAATATTAAATCAATGCCCTTAAAATATAAACGAATACTCTACTGCACACTACAAATGCATATTTCTGCTACGTTTATGTGAAATATTTCAAAGCAAATTATCATATGGAAAGTAAAACAGGAAGTAGAGAAGAAGGGAAGAGAGGGAAGGTGGGAGGGGGATAAAACTCTCCAACCACTCTTCTGATGTATTCACTATTCCATCTTGCTTTACTACTGGTCCCAGATAAATTTTTTGCCAGTGAAAAAGTTGTTTGGACAGTCTTTCTCTGGAAATTCTCTTATCACCCACTTCCCCAAATAATATACTAATTTAGTCACATGGTAAAATTCTTATTAATGTTCACATAAAAAGTCAGATGCTTTGAAATTTAAGGTAAAATCAATTACTCCTTTTACTCTTTTCCCCCTCTTCCCCAAACTTTGCCTATCAATTTTTCAGAAAGCATATCTGTGTGTGTTTATTTTTTGATTAAGTTTAGCTGTGTCTATGTTCCCTGGTATGTTCTGAGCCCCTTAGCTCTGGAATTCCTGGATCCTAGTAAAGAGCCTATAATATAATTTTTTTCAGTAAATGTTTGATTAATTTAATTGAATTTTGTATGAAAAATGTCCTCTGGACTATGATCCTCTAGAACATCAATTTAAAATATTACTTTGCCATTTCAGTATGAAATAAACTATTAGGTAATAAGAAAATGGTAGTGAGAAGGATAAATTCTGATCTAAATGGACACAGCAAAGAGATTGAGAAGCATTTGAAAGTGATAAGAAGAAATAAAACCAACAGTTTAAAATGGCAATTGATATGAACAACTTGGCTTTTGAATCCACATTGAAAAATCCTCTCCAAAATGTCTATTTCATCAAGTGGCAAATTAGTTTCTTAGAATAGTTGTCCAACTTTTAAAATTTAAACATGATAATTTAATTCATATTTTTCACTAAAGTATTCATTTTCTATACCCAAATCTGAGATATTTTAATCATAAGTTATTTTCAAGTTCAAGGTTCTAACTTACCTGAAAACTTGCAGAAAAATTATAGACCTAGAGTTCCTGGTAGTTGTGAACCACAGGCAAGATTTTTTTCTTAATTTTATACTTGATAGAACACTTAGTAGGGTTGAGGTCATATTTTAGAATCTACTTAATACTTTCTGATTATTATTCAAAGAATATTCTTATGATCCCTTGAATTTAAGGTGAAGCAAAAAATATACTTTTCCCCAAACAAAAAATTGTTGTGTGTCCCTACAGATGTGATGTGAAATTGCCATTCTACTAATCTGGGAGAGTTTGAAATCAGCAAGTTATAAATAACAGACAATTTAAGAGTATCTATAATATCTCCCCTTCCTCATCACTCTATTGCAGTGATTTTGAGGTCCATTGTACAAAAGAAGCTCCTGTGGGGCTTTTTAAAAACAGAGATGACCAACCTCCACTTCCATCGACTATCATTTGGTTTGTCTGGAGGAAGGTCCAGGTATTAGTATTTTTTAAAAGTATCTATTTCTAGTATGTTGCCAAATTAGAGAACCACTATCCCTAATGTTTATGCCAGAACTGGAATACTGTAGGACTATATTTGACCTTAATAGATACCAAAATAGCCTTTAGGAGATTTTACTAATACATTTATACCTTGAATTTTTAATGAAATTGCAACAAGTCAGATGTTACACTTCTAAAAAGAATATTTAGAAAATTACTACTTATAGACAATTTGGTTATTCTTTGTCTATATGCTGAACGACATCCATCACCTTATTGCAAGGTATTAATATATTGAAAACTTAGAGGGTGAAGAGGAAAGTTATTGTTTATCCTGAAGCACTTGAAGCTCTGTATCTTACAATCTGATATTAATCAATTATTAACTAATATGAATTTTCAATTGAAGAAACATCTGATCATGACCATATTAAGAGCTAAAAACATTGCAGGAAGAAATTATATTTAATAAACAAGAGAGTTCTGTATAAATAAGATCTTTATTAAACAAATTGAAACAGAGAATTGAATAGTCACTAGGGAGCTTCAGGGCAAAAGTCACTTTTACCAAATATCCAGAGAAGGAAAAAAACACAAACTTCAAGTGACAGGAGTTGTGACCACAATCATCAATAAAATAGTGTTACTACAATGCCTAGCTTTTAGAAGAAATTAATCAGGAGTCAATATAAATATCTCACAGATTCTCTCTAGCCATAGTACTCCAGGTTTACCTTAAAAATAATGGGAAACAAGTGAGATTTGTTTTCACGGCATCTTTTCCCACTTTAAGACCTTCATGCTGTCGCTTGGCTGACATATATCCCTGAAATCCTACCTTTGTCCATTCTACTGTAAAAAATGCCCCAGTTTTGTGTTCAATTTCTTGTATATTTGCTCTGTATATTTAATGGTGACAAACTAATATATGCTCAGGTTTCTGTGATTAATAAAGAACAGTCATTCCCTCTATCAAGTGGATTTGCATTTTTAACAGGGAATTCTGATGACAGACAGGTTCAGAGTTTAGGTCACTAATCATTATTTATTTGAGAATAGGATGGAAGTGAGGAGGGAAATCTTAAATCATTTTACTTAGCCAGATGTCCCCTTTGTCATGGTCCTCTGGGTATTAGTTAAATGCTTAAAAATAAACAAAAGAGATGCTTTATAAATTTGGTTACTCAATGAAAATGCCAAATATAGAAGAGAAGAGTTAAATAAAATATCTATGCTATAGAATCTGGGATGGATTGACAGCAATGCCCTTTAAGCATTTATATATTTGCATTGATTGTAAAGAAAGACATTTGCCCAGGTCCTCCATCCTTTGTTATATTTAAAACAATGCAAGTGGCTTAAGCAGTTTGATATTGAATATGACTTATTTGTAGTAGCAACCCCATAATTTTTTTAAAAATAGGAGAAAATTTTGTGCTTAGCATTAGCCACTGAGAAATTGTGTCTGATGCAGAGTTTTGTTTTTTTTTTACTACCAATTAACTCAACACCTGTCATCAATTAGAAAAGTCTTAAAGTTTAAAACAGATTTCTTTCTCTTTTATATTAGAATTATTTATCTCTAATAAGACTGGCAGACTCAATATTTATTAAATTCATTCAGGGCAATTTGTGACTGAACATCTTTGCTGAAAGTCAATCCTACTGAAAATGAATCAACAAATTAGTTACAAGCACAAACAACTGCAAGCAAATAATATGTATCAATGACATACTTAATCCTAGATTCAAATGATCAATAGCTCTTCCTTAAGATAATTTGATTATATAAATGTGGACCCTGTTGGACCACATTTATATGAATTGTTTCCTTTATAATGAAGTTCTCTACTTAGCTAATACAATTTAGAGTTCAAACTATTGTAACTGTAATATAATATTAAAAGTTTATTACAATAACATTTTATTTCTACTAATTATTTTTAAAATTTAAAATAAATGAAAAATTACTATGATTTGAAGAGTCATAGGATTGATCAACAATACATATACTGGTTAAAAATCTACCAAAATTAAAATTAGAAATATATTAAAAATGGAAATGACCATCATGATACTGGTCCGATAATTTTATGGTTTTGATACTAGTACTCACAATCATAAAATTCATCATCTTCATAAAGACTAAAAAGTGTTAAAGGAGTTGAAGGCAATTTGATAAGCTCAGGCATATTTTTATGAATTAATTATAAGACTGATTTGAATATGATTTTTAAGTAGGCTGCTTTTTCACCTCAGCACCTGCCATTATCTTTCATTTTTCAGTATCTCAGGAAGTGAATTCCACTTTGGAAACTGAGATAGTTTATGCTATGAACTCATTACTCTGCTTTTTCATTCCTATAATAGCACTTATTACAGAAACATTTTATCCAACTCAAATTTCTCTGTAGACTAAAAACACATTGTTCTGAAATGCTGTTGGCAAGTGTATATTTGGCTGTCTACCCCCTTCAATTACAGTACTCTTTCTTCCTCTAGCTGCCACGTGTCCTTATTCTGCCCCCTCACTGCTCAGAGCTTCCATAGACTCACCCTTAAGAACATGTGTCCCCTTTGTGCACCCTATGTTCTATTGAGATGTCTTCACGCAGTCCCATCAAGAGTCCCCTGACTTCTGCTTAATCTAAACAAATATGATTAAATGTGTCAACCAGATGTGATAATGATGCTATTAAATGTGTTAGTATTTTACCTTCAGCTGGCCAGAGATAGTGCTATCAAAAATAATGTCTCTGGGCTTCCCTGGTGGCGCAGTGCTTGAGAGTCCGCCTGCCGATGCAGGAGACGCGGGTTCGTGCCCCGTTTCGGGAGGATCCCACATGCCGCGGAGCGGCTGGGCCCGTGAGCCATGGCCGCTGAGCCTGCGCGTCCGGAGCCTGTGCTCCGCAAATGGGAGAGGCCACAACAGTGAGAGGCCCGCATAACGCAAGAAAAAAAATAAATAAATAATAATAATAATAATGTCTCCAATGTTAACATTTCTATGTAAAGTTGTGTTTAACCAAACTTTCAATGGTTATCCCACTTTACAAAAAAATGCATCCTTGCTTAAGCCACCTATAAAAAGGACTACTGATAATATACACTTTAGATTCCCACTGCTCCAATGAGTCTAGACCATTCATAAACCAAACCTTGCTTGTGCTTCACCTCTGTCATAAATTTGCTCATGTAATCCTTCACTCTCTGCGCAGCCTTCACAGTTGAGTTCAAGTCTTACCTTTTCCATGATTCCTAAGACTAACTTAGAACACATTAGGTTTATTCTCCATGAAACAACAATGCTGACTGGACAAGTATCAGGTTCTGGGCATATATTACCTCACAGTTATAATCCTAGGGCACAGGTTGTTTTGGTTTTGTTTTCTATACTTTTTGTTAGAATTCTTTAAGTTTCAGTGTGATCTTACTAAGTACAAAATCTGTATTGTATTACCTCTTCTGTATTCCAGTCTTGGGGTATACTTCAGGTGACACAATTAACGTTTGAATGATGTAAATAGAATGAGCATCATTGTGCTTCTAGGATATGGTATGTCAAAATATGATTGTTGATTCTTGATATGACTGCTCAGTTAATGTATACTGATTAATTTTGGCTTAATTTGTAGAATCTACTTTAAAACCAATGTAAATTCAGATAACAAGAATGTGAGCATTTTATACTCAAAAAGGCAATATGAGAATACAGTAAATACCATTAACACGTAGCACACAAATGTTCTTCAGAAAAAGGTATATAGTACATAAAAACAAAGAACCCTAGTTTTCTTTCATTTATTTTACAAAACTTTCTATAGAAACACAACCATCTCATCAGTAAAGTGTTATGTCATCCAAACAGGAACTGCTATTAACATGGAATTTATGTCTGAGGAAATCTGTGTTTTCTCCATCCCAATAAGTAGAATTAACAATACCAGTTGAATAAATACATACTGAGATTTATTTAACTGGTAGAGTGAAAGCATAGGTATAAGTTATAGAACACTTCAAAAATTATTAGGCCCCCGGAAAGAAAGAAAAAAATTTTACTTTCCACTTAAAATCAAAATGGAAAATATTAGCCAATATTTTGGTTAATATATTTACAACAAAACTGGTTTTCTTTGTAAAATATATAAACCAATGGTCCTCAACGGGGAAGGGGGTTTGTCCCCCAGGGGAAAATTTAGCAATATCTGAAACAATTTCATCACAATTTAAGAGGTGCTGCTGGCAGCTAGTCGGTAAAAGCTGGGGAGCTGCTAAATCCTAAAAGGTACAGGATAGTCCCTCAAAACGAAGAATTAACCCACCCCAAATGTCAATGATTAAAATGTCAAGATTAAAAAAACATACTCCAAAGTAATGTAAGAAGGGAAATATTCCATTAACCTGCACATCTTTCTTTTTCATAGTTATTAGAAAAGTGGTTCCCGTGCGGGGTCTTTTGGAGGGAAAATTTGTTGTCTGCACCTATCTAAAAAGTGGAACACAAAATGAGGTCTGGGAGGTAGAGCAGAGGATAAACACAAAGACGGCTCATACCCACAAAAGTCTCCATTTCAGGGAGATCTCAGTGTTAGGTGAGTGTCATGGATAACTTTGATCCACAGCGACCTTTGATGCCATGACTGCACTCTTGCCAGCCTACAGTCTATATACCACATAAACCTTTTAAATCTGCTCAAAACCTTTGGATGACTTTCCATCACACTTAAAGGAGGGAAGTTTATAGTGATAAACATCTATATTAAAGAAGAAGAGAGATCTCAGATAAACAATCTAACTTTATACTTCAAGGAACTAGAAAAATAAAAGGACAAACTAAACCCAAGTTAGCAGAAGGAAGGAAATAATAAACATCAGAGTTGAAATAAATATATAAATATAAAGAAAACAAAGAAAAAATTGACAAAAAATTTAAAAAATCAATAAACCCTTAGCTAGACTACTATCTAGACTCAAATAAATAAAATTAAGGAGACTCAAATAAATAAAATCAGAAATAAAAGAGGAGTTATTACAATGGATGGCTCAGAAGTAAAAGGATTGTAAGAAACTATTATGAACAATTATATGCCAACAAATTGGATAACCTGGAAGAAAAAGTTAAATACATAGAAACATACCACCTCCCAAGACTTAATCAAGAAGAAATACAAAGTCTGAAAAGAGCAATAACAAATAAGGACAATGGAGTAGTAATTAAAAATCTCTAATGAAGAAAAGCCCAGGACTGTACGGCTTCACAACTGAATTCTAACAAACATTTAAAGAAGAATTAATACCAGTCCTTTTTAAATTCTTCCAAAAAATAGAGGGAACATGTCCAAACACATTTTATGAGGCCAGCATCACTCTGATACCAAATCCAGACAAAAATACCACAAGAAAGGAAAATTATAGTTCATTATTTCTGATGAAACTGGATGCAAAAATTCTCAGTAAAATACTAACAAACTGATTTAACAGCACATTGAAAAGATTGTACACAATGACCAAGTGGGATTTACCCTTGGAATGTAGGGTTGGTTTAACATAAGTAAATCAATCAATGTTATATACCACATTAACAGAATGAAAGATAAAAGCCACATAATTATCTCAATAGATGCAGAAAAAGCATTTGACAAAGTCCAACATCCATTCATAATAAAAACTCTCAACAAAATAGGTGTAGAAGGAACTTACCTAAATACAAGATCTGATCCCTGGTTACTTCTCTCTTCCCATATCCTGCCACTCTTTCTTCTCTCTCCCTGTGTTTCAGCAACACTGGCCTACTTACTGTTTCCTATAAACACACTCCAAGCATGCTTCCGTCTCAGGATTTTCCTTCTGCTGGGCCATTCTTCCACCATCATTCTTGTGGCTTCTTCCTTTACTGTATAATATTATTCAGGTCTCCGATGCAATGTCACCTCCATATACAAAAAAGTAGCTTTTACCACTTGCTATTCACTTTGGATATTTAATTTCCTTCATAGCACTTTTAATTACCTGGCATTTTAAAGTATTTTTTATTTGGTTTGCTTGTTTATTGTCTGTTTCATCCCACTGTCACTAACCCAAATATGTTAGATATTTCTTATTTTTTTCTATATCCCTAGAATAGTTCCTGGAAAATGGCAACCTCTTCATAAATATTTGTTAATCATCATATAAATCAATATATGAATGAATCAACATTTAAGATGTTCTACCCAATGAAGTAAAATTGTCGTTCTTGTGCCTTGACATTCTCAGTGTTTACCTTCTTTTTCCAAACTGGGGAAAAGATTAGACCTAAAACTAACTAAGGAGAATCAAGCCTCTACCTAGAAGGATATTGGAACAATAAACACTTGGTAGCAAACTTAAGCGTACCAGCTAAGGCTACTAAAATATAAACAAATCTTTTTTTGTGAACAGACTCTCCATTTTCTATGCTGTAATGTGTGTCTATGGAGCAGGTGTCCCTTTAGTAAATAGAACAAAGGTGTATGAAGGTAAAAAAAACAAGAAAAAGAATAAAATAAACTGATAAAAGAGGGGACATATAGGAGACTAAAATAAAGTAATCTTTTAGAGTGATTGGGCAATTGGATATTTTTCTTTTATAGACTAGTTTTTTTATTTGTGTTTGAAAGTTAATACACTCGAGGTATTAGGTCAGGAAATATTGTCAGGGTATTGCTCTCTAGAGTAGAATTCAAGCAAATCCAAACGTATTTTCAGTTATTAGTAGACACGTAAGCTTTTTCTTTGTCTCTCTCTGGCAATTGGATTTTTAATTGATTAGATCTGTGTTCAAATCCTGCCTGCCTTAAGCTGCATGTTACTTGATCATGGTAATTATGTACTCATATTTTTTATGATATGAAAGAAATTAAAAGATGAGAAAAAAGTGAGAGTTCATGGATTAAGCTTTAATTATTTATAAACCACCAAATTTAAAAGAGTCACTACTGGACTTGCGCTCACTGTTCCCTTTACCACAGTATTGAGTTTCCTGAGAAGAGTGAAAAATGTCCCACAGCCTGAGACAGGAAAGCTGTAAAATGCTTCACAGACACACAAAAGCAGATTCTCTAAACCACTCCCTGACACGGTAAGCAAGTGGATTCTCAGATATCAGGATGGCAGTCTAACTTAAATGTGATAAAAAGAAATATCGCGGAAACACCATGTAACCTTACACTCTCAAAACTGGTTTCCCTTTCTACAATTTCAAAGAGCAAGCAACAGATTTATAGATTTGATTAGATTAAACTGTTATATTATAGTTCCTGTTTCCCAAACAGATATCCATTAGCTGGTACAACCTAGTTTTGCTGAAGATTATTTGTATCCCCAATTGCCTAGTCTACCTAATTCAAGGTCTCTCTTCCTTTTGAATAAGAATAAATGCATTCCAAAGGTATGGAAAATCATGTTAAATACATAGAACATCCAATTTTAAAAAAATCATTTAGTCAGATAAAGACTTTGGGTTTACACTTAGTTTTCATTCTACAGCAACTCGTTTTTTGAAACGAGTAGTTAAAATAAAATAAACTTCTCAGCACCAAATAATTTTTTTAACTGTAAAATCAGCCTTCCACTCAGCATGGTTTTAATTATAAATGAGTTGTTGATAATTTGTGTGCAGGTATTTCTTGGAAAAGCAGAATTTATATTTCCTAATTAAAATTTCTGTGAAACAAATTATTAACTTAGCGACTCCCACTCTAGCATGAGGGATATATGCTGGTGCATGTTGGAAGAAGACCTTAGAAGAAATTTTCCTGGATTCCAGGAGATGTAGACCAATAACTAAACCTGATGGAACAAGGAAGAGAATGCCCAGCCAGTCTCTGAACTGGGACATGGCATTTAATCTCTTGGTACCTTAGGTTCGTTGATATTTCTGCCCCAGGAGAAGCTGAGGAGGGAAGGAAAGGTTTATGCTCAATTCCTGCTTCATGCATGTAAATGTGACACGTTGGCAGGTTACCTTAGGCATGTGGTTCAGGTTTATGGGCACACTGAATCTTGAAGGTATATCACTAAGAGAGAGTCTGGTTATCCTTTTCACCAAAAGAGTGATGACAGAGAGAGGAAACAAAAGAGGGGGTGTTGAGAACACCTTATAAACAAATATTTATTTATTTCCATAAAAACAAATTTCCCTGGATTGGTCAGCTATTATTATTATAATGCTGCACAAAAAATAACCACAAAGTCTCAGGGGCACTCAGTAGCACTCATTATTCTCATAGATTCATTGAGCTAAGCTGATCTAAGCTCGGCTCGGTTGGCCAACTCTGGCTCAAGCTGCAGGGACTGGCGCAGCTGTGCTCCTAGTGTCTCTCATCCTCCTTGGACCAGCAGGCTGACCAGAGAGTGTGTTCTTTTTGCAGTGTTAGAAGCTCAAGAGAGCAAGCAGAAACATGGAAGGCCTTTTCAAACTTAAGCCTAAACCTGGCACACTGTCACTTCTGCCTACATACCACCAGCTAATGCCAGTCACATGTCTAATTTCAAAGTCAAGGGAAGTCCCCTTTGCACATGAATGGGGCATGACAATGGTGAGCTTGCAGGAAAGGCTGAAGAATGAGGGTCAATAACTGAATCTACTACATCTTTCTATTTTTCAAATTTGAAAACTCTATTGCTATAGACATTTATGTACTGTATACAAGAAATACCTTCCTAATTGATAAAAAGAAGTTAATGAAATCTAAGTCATTGGTATGAAGATTCTAATAGCACACCTATACTAACTTGTCTATTTTAAATGAGTTTATTTTTTATCAAAATTACCCTACATATATATGTACACATATATATGTATTTATATACATATATCACATATATAATGATTTTCAACTGTGCTTTCCTTAGGAATTACCTTATTCAAACTTTCCAAATTATAATTGTTTTAGATGAATCACAAAATGCTAAAATGAAAATATTTCTAGTTGTGATAACATTTTACATACAATAGGAGCTTTCCTATTAAGCAGTGATAGTACTAGAAAAAACTTATTTTAGCATGATGTCTGTTTTCAGTCAGAAAAACTTCAATCACAGAGGATAACTCAGCCCATGCTTGTGACAGGATGGGTAAACTTTGGAGAATTCCTTCCTTACCATCCATGTAAAACAAGGCATTGTGACTTAAGTGATCTCAATAGTATGCCTTCTACAAAGCACACCAAAAATATGTGTTGGATGATTTAAGGAGAAATTATAATTCTTTTATTTTTCCCCTCAGAGTGTCCTCTTTTATTGTCTGATTGATTTGATGCCAGATTTTTAAAATAAACAGAACCAGCTGAAATGTCTAGCAGAGACACTAATTTAAAGCTCTCCTCAGACACAAAAAGTCTAAGTATCTCATGGGAGCTTTCTTGTGTATAGCTAGAGGGGAAATGATTGATTCTATAAAAGTGAAAGTGAAGAATAGGTTCAGATGTTGAGGTCAAGGACAAGGCCAACCCTGACCTAGAACAATTATATTTTATATGGAATACCCAGGGAGAATTGTGAAAGTATCAACGTAAACCCATAAATAAACACTACTGAGAAATGACTTTGGACACATGATCACCTGCACAGAAAAGTAAAAAACATATACATAAAAATAACAACTTCCTGTAATTTGGAAATTTGTTTTAAAACAAAGTGAAATAAGACTGTCTCCACAACAGTTTGTGAAGCTAACAAGTAAGAATAATCGCTCATTGTAAATGAGAATCTGTAATTCATTTGCCTCCTTATAAGAGTTAACAGAGGTTTAATACCCAACATCATGTATCTTAGAAGAGTAGCTTTTCTCTGTCCAGTTTTCATGTCAAGTGAGTATTTCATGTCCAGTTTCAAGTGAGTATTTACTATGTATGTTCTTTGGACTGTATGGTTTGAGAAGTGTCACCAATAAAATTAATGAAAATTGTGGCTGCAGAGAACTAGCAAGAGTGTTATTATCAGGGTCTACACTCATCGGATTTTGTTAAATTGAATAGAAGATTATAAATATTCATCGCATTTTTCCTTCTTTTTATATCATATAAGTAATACCTGTATCTATCCAGTTGTTAAAAATTCCAAAAGAACATAGAGTTAAAAAAAGAAATATCCTGTTTTGATGTGGGAAAAGTGTTAGATAAAATTAAATACTCATCCATAATTTTAAAAGAAGCAGCTCTTCAAATAAGAATTGAAGGGAAATCAAACTAATAGAGGTTATCTATCAAAAATCCATAACAAACATCATTCATAGTGGTAAAAACATAGAAGCATTCCCTTTAATATTCACTCTCACTGATTCTTTTCAACATTCTAACTTTTTCAGTAAGAAAAAGAGATAAAACTATAATAATATTATAGGAATAAAGTGGCATTGTTCACAGATGGTTTGATTGTCTAAAGACTACCGCCTACAGACAAACAGGTTATGAACCGACCAAATCTAAGAAGCACAATTCAAATTGAAATCTATATTAGTTTACTAAGGTTGTCATACAAAGTACCACGGATTGGATGGCTTAAGTAACAGAAATTTATCTTCTCACATTCTGAGGCTATAAGTCTGACATCAAGGTCCTGATATTCTTGGTTTCTTTTGAGACCTTTCTCCTTGTCCATTTTCTTCCTGTGTCTTTGCATGGTCTTCCTTCTGTGCATGTCTGTCCTAATCTCTTCTTATAAGGACATCAGTCATATTAGATTAGGGCTCACCCTAATGACCTGATTTTAATTTATATCTTTAATGACCTGATGTTTAAATACAGTCACATTCTGATCTACTGAGGTTAGGACTTCAATATATGAATTTTGAGGAGGGACACAATTCAGCCTATAACAAAACCCTAAAGAGTATATAGACAAACTATTAGTATTAATAAAAGTTTAGCAAATCTGCTGGATATTTTTTTAAATGTCTTTCATCATAAAAATATAAAGTACCTAGAAGTCAATCTAACAAAATATTTACATGGCCATTATGTAGAAAACTAAGAAAGAATTAATTTGTCAAAAACTGATGCTGTGTAATGCCTCCTATAAGGCTATATGGAAAACCAGCTACACCAAGTTCTTCAAGCAATCACTTTGGTAGAGTGCTAAGGTTACAAATCAGACTTCCACCCACCACACAGGAGAAACTTAAAAGCATGGACCCCATCTCCCTGATCTCACCAGGGGAGACGTGCTCCACCCACCCATTAATCTACTGATATGGCAGAACAGGCTAGGTGTCAGGTTTTGAGCATGTCGTATTACTGTTGGAGACCAACCCCATTTACATGAGGAGAGAGGCTTGATCTTCCCTAGCCACGAAACTTAAACCTGAGAACTCAGTCAAAGACAAAGTGCCCACCTAGAAAGTCTGATATCCAGCATAATTAGATCCTGTGCTCTGCTGCAGAGCAGAGGGCAATGGAGAACCTAAAACCCTGGTATCATTCCAATTTCATGAGTTTTCCCAATAAAAGTGATACCAAAAGTCTAGTATGTGTTTCCAGGTCATCACCTTCTTTCATCAAAAATCTGAAACTATTAAAGAAAACTTAGGTATATAGACCCCTATCCATGGATAGAAAGACTCAGTATTCAGGAATATAAATTATTCTCAAATTAATCAACAAGTTCAATGTGGATTTTGTAAAAGTCTGAGCATAGATTTTCAGAGTACTTGACAAGCTTAGTTATATGAAGGAGCAAAGAAAGGGTTAAGGGTCAATACAATATTGAAGAAGAATAAGGTATAGTAAATATAATAATTCTACAAGATACAAAAATTCTGTTATAAAGAAATACATTTGTGCTACTGGGTAGGGTAGAAAATGATTATAATTAAAAACATATGTTTATCAAAACACATCATAATGAAAATAAAAACCAAGTCACCGAATGGGAGCCTATCTCTTTCTGTCTTTGCCACCAACAGTTTATTTTCAACGTAGCAGCCGAATGATTCTGTAAAATCATAAGTAAGGCCAGGTCTCTGCTCAAAACCCTCAAATGGCTTCCTACTTCAGAGTGAAAGCCAAAGTCTTACCCTGCTGTATATATTCCTCCATAGTGTGACTTCCCTCTGTGGTTCTGACCAAAATAATTACTCTCTCATTTGCTCATTCTGCTTTCTGGACTGACTTCCTTACTCTTCCTAACTTCAAGGTTATTGCCCTCCCTGTTCTTGACAAAGTCACTTTTCTCTACATATCTTTGCCTAACTTCACATTTCTTCAAATCTCTGATCTAATGTTTTCTTTTCAGGGCAGTCTTCCCTGTTCGTTCTATCAAAATATAGCAGCATAGCATTCTCATCCCCAGCAACTGTTGTATCCTTGCCTTGTCTCATTTTTCTCACAAATACCTATCACTGCCTGACATTTCAAACACTTTTGTGTTTTTAATTTTAATAGACTTCATTTTTTGAGCAGTTTTAGGTTGACAGAAAAACTGAGTGGAAAGTGCAGAGAGTCCCCATATACTCCCTCACCTCTCCCTCACAGTTTTCTCTATTGTTAACATCTTGCATTAATATAGTACACTTGTGATAACTGATGAGCCAATATATTAATTAAGTCCATAGTTTATATTAGGGCTTGCTCTTGGTGTTACACATTCTATGAATTTTGACAAATGTATAATATATTTATCCATCATTGCAGATGGTTCAGAATAGTTTCACTCACCTAAAAATCCCCTGTGCCCCATCTAGTCATCCCTCCCTCCAAACCCTGACAACTGCTCATCTTTTTTATGGTCTCCATAGTCTTGTTTTTTTCCAAAATGTCATGCCGTTGGAATCATACAATATGTAGACTTTTCAATTGGCTTCTTTCACTTAGCAAAATGCATTTAAGCTTCCTCCACGTCTTTTTGTTGCTTGCTAGCTTATTTCTTTTTAGTGCTGGATAATATTCCACTGTATCAATGTATCCAATGTATCATGGTTTGTACATTCACCTACTGAAGGACATCTTTGTTGCTTTCAAGTTTTGGCAATTATGACTAAAACTGCTATAAACATTCCTGTACAAGTTTTATGTGGATGTAAGGTTTCAATTCATTTGGATAAATAACAAGGCATGTGATTGCCAGAGCTTATGGTAAAAGTATGTTTAATTTTGTAAAAACCTGCCAAAATGACTTCCAACATGGTGATACCATTTTGCATTCTCACCAGCAGCGAAAAAGTTCCTGTTGCTCCACATTCTCATGAGTATTTGGTATTCTCAGGGTTTATGATTTTAGCTATTCTTATAGGTGCGTAGTAGTAGCTCATTGTTGCTTTAATTTGCAATTCCCTAATGACGTATGAGGTTGATCATCTTTTTATATGTTTACTTGCTGTCTGTATATCTTCTTTGGTGAGATGTCTATTCATATCTTTCACCCAGTTTGAAATTTGGTTGCTTGCTTTCTTTTGTGTGTTCTTTGTGTGTGTGTGAAAGAACAATTTCTTAAGTGTTCTTTGTATATCTTGGATACCAATTCTTTATCAGATATGCATTTTGAAAATATTTTCTCCCAGTCTGTGGCTTCTCTTTTCATTCTCTTAAACACTTATATGTTTTCAATCTTTTCTCTCAAAATAAAATATATGCTACATAAAGCTTAGAAATACATTTTGAAAGATGGTTGATTTTATTGGAAAAAGAAGAAAATGCTAATTAAAATCACAGTTTAACACAATTCCACATCATACACCTCCATCTACATACTTATCTTTCTTTTTGCCTGCCCGTCTACTTATTTTCAGTCACTGGGTACATATAATTGGATTAATTAAATTGCACAATTCATGACACACTAGCATAATTGGTATGTTGATACATATGTGACTTGCTCTTTGATTTATTTATTTTATATATTTATTTACTTACTTTAATACATGTAACAATGACAAATCCAAATCCATATCCAAGTTGTAGAGCATTACTAAAATTTTCTGCCAGCTATTTTTCTTTCCCATCCCATCTATCTATATCCTGCCTTTCACAGAGAGAACCACTTTCCTGGTCTTTGAATTTATCATTCCCCTGTTTCCAAAAAAGAGTATTTGTATGATACTGTATATAGTTTCCTGAAAGATGCTTTTTTCATTCAACTGTTACTAAGATTTATACACACTGTGTTTATAGCTCTAGTCTAACAAAATTTTAAAACATGAAAATAATGGCTCAGGATGTGAAGCAACAATAAATCTACTAAACTGTTTATTAGAATGTAGATTGGTAAAATCACTTTGGAAAATAATTTGACATAACCAGTATAATCAAATGTTTAACAAAGTTGTGACCTGACATTCAACAACTAGATTTATAGTCTAGAGAAATTCTGGCATACATTAAAACCCATTCACAAGAATATTAATAGAAACTATTTTATTAAATACTAAAAGTTGGAAATATCCTAAATTTCTCTCTTCAGCAGAGAAAAAAATCAATGAATTAAAGTTATAGAAAAATATGGATGGACCTACAATTAAAATACTGAGTGTAAAAATCAGGTGGTGAAGAATATATGCAAAATATAAATAATATATAAATATATACAGTTTAAAAAGATACAGAACTATATCATATGATATATATATACACATACATACACAAATACATGAAAAATATGTAGTACGATAAACAACAAATTTAGAATAGTTACAACCTGAGACTTGTTGGGAATGGTGATCTTGGAAATTTCATAGAGGTGTCAGCTGTTTTGACAGAGTTGTATTTTTTGTATTTTAATCTGGCTGTAAGTTTTTTTTTTTTTTTTTTTT